>NW_013673079.1:17595-20290 GCF_000517525.1 Limulus polyphemus | reverse complement strand
ACACTGATATATTATCTATACACAACATACCTGTGCAGAACGGTTGACTTATCTCATGTTTGACACTGATATATTATCTAGACACAACAGAACGGTTGACTTATCTCATGTTTGACACTGATATATTATCTAGACACAACAGAACGGTTGACTTATCTCATGTTTGACACTGATATATTATCTAGACACAACATACCTGTGCAGAACGGTTGATTTATTTCATGTTTGACACTGATATATTATCTATACACAACATACCTGTGCAGAACGGTTGATTTATCTCATGTTTGACACTGATATATTATCTAGACACAACATACCTGTGAACGGTTGACTTATCTCATGTCTGACACTGATGTATTATCTAGACACAACATACCTGTGCAGAACGGTTGATTTATCTAATGTCTGACATTGTTGCTTGAATACTATAATTGCGAAGTAAAGTAATATAATAGTTAGTCTGCAACACAATGGATAAGAGCAAGGGTCTCTTGACTTCATAAAGGATGTGATAGTCGATGCCTGTCTAACACTATACAAAATTATGACTGATGATAAAGTGCAGAGATTGTTCCAATTTACAATTCATTTCAACTATCTTCAACCATGCACCCTGTGAAGAAGAATACAAAAACTGTTGATAATCAGTGTGAAAACTGCTTAACCCAGGTGCACACAAGAAAACGGTTTTGATAATCAGTGTGAAAACTGCTTAACCCAGGTGCACACAAGAAAACGGTTTTGATAATCAGTGTGAAAACTGCTTAACCCAGGTGCACACAAGAAAACAGTTTTGATAATCACTGTGAAAACTGCTTAACCCAGGTGCACACAAGAAAACGGTTTTGATAATCAGTGTGAAAACTGCTTAACCCAGGTGCACACAAGAAAACTATTTTGACAATGGCCAGAGTTCACGCTGCAGACGGAGGATAACCGTATGTTCGTGATGTGGTCTGAGTCACGTTTCGTTGTTTTCTATACTAACGGTAGAATATCAAGATGGTGAAAACACCAAGAGACACTTCAACCTGCTGATGTTGTTCTGACCTCCTTTTTGCTGACCGAGTCCACCCACAGTTCTGAATTTCCACCCAGAAGACGATAATACAACAATCCGCTGCACTTGTACTGTTCGAAGTTTATTCGAGGACAGAGACACTGAATCGCAGTAAGATTGAAACTCTTTGTTACTAAATTAACGTTACGTTTAAGGCCATATTTCTTTGTCTATATCTATGAATCAGCTGTAGGTCGTTTACATTCTTAAAATGGTTTAATAATGAAACAAAACACCTGTTGTAAACTTGATGTGTCTGGTGGCATTTCTACTTCAAGGATTTTTTATGTGATGGATTAGAAGGTGTGGGGGTAGAAGGAGGTGTATTATTTAGAAGAGTAGCAAGTGTTATTAAATACAAAATATATACGCTTTATTGTTTTTCAGATTTATATATTTATTTTTCTTAATCATCAAAAAAATCCCAAATTACCCCAGGTTCTCTTTGTACAGCTTCGCAGCGATCTGTAGCTGTTTGGAAGTACCATTAAGCCTAGGTTTCAGGTGATTGGTGATACTTCCACTTTTGGTTCATGTTACAAAATACGACTTGACTAACTGTCCTTAAATTAGCAGTGAAAGACTAGAAAAAAAACAGCTAGTCATCACCACCCACCGCCAACTCTTGGGATTGATCGTAACATTATAGCGCCCCAACGGCTGAAAGGGCGAGCATGTTTGTTGGGACGGAGATTCGAACCCACGACCTCCAGATTACGAGTCGAGCGCCCATACATATATTGTTACTAGATTATATTAGAAAACACAAAACATTTATTCACATATCATTTTGAGAAGAAAAAATAATAATGATTATTTCCCGTCATCTGATGGGCATTCAGCTTGTATAGTTCGTCAGTTTATGTGTGTGTATGTGTTTTCTTTGGATCTAAAACGTACAACACCTTTATGATAAAAGTTAGATCATTTTGAAATGGCTTGTCTTACCGACAGAGCTTCCTAGTTCATAATATACTATTCCACCAGGCCAGAGAAGTTTCTCATCAACAATGCCATTCCTGTCCTGTAGAATAATAACGATAAGTTAGTTAACAAATAGTCTGTGAAATTTTACTGTACTTAAACTAACCACATTTTATATCTATAGTATACTTTTGACCGGTTACTTAAGATGTACACAAGATTTACTGCTGTGTAAGAGCACACGTTCATTGTTAAACGCTTTGGATATTTTATTTCCTTGCCTTTAAATACCTTATGACGCAGCAGTGGGAAGACAGTATTTCTGTAATAATCATAACTCATTGATTACGAATTTTGACGGCGAGGTATGTACGGCTTATTAGTTAGGAAAACATCAAAAACACTTTTTGTAACTAATATACGCCTATGTTGCACCCCATCTTGTACAATACTCCGGCCAGTTTTCTACCCATGAAACCTACAACTTTTGTCCAGAGTTCAAAACAAAGAACACCACAATCAAAAATCATGTAATATCTCTCCTTGTACTTAGTCTGCTAAGACATGAAGAAAGACGGCCACGTATCACTAGTTTCAGAGTTCTTTAAAATAGAGTTTCTATTTGAATAGAGCAATTTAAACATTTGCTTAACAACAAGTAAAAGCTTGGAATGGTCTATTCTTTCAATGGGGTGTATGTCTGAGCCA
>NW_013673079.1:9779-16687 GCF_000517525.1 Limulus polyphemus | reverse complement strand
GAACTGGTGTATTTAAGTGTTTTACACTAACAAAAAAAGAAACCTATCATTTTGTAGGTATTTGAAGAACTTGTAGCATTTCGCCACAATTTAATTCTTTGTATTGTTAGCCGACACTGGGCAGCTTGTACATAATTGAACAAAGAAGTTGTTTAAACATTTGTTTAACAACAAGTATTATTTATCAGTTCTGTGTTAAGAAGAGCAGTTGCAGTTAACAATAGAAGTGGGTAGCCTAGTTCTCCATTTTTAGAGCTTGACTTACTTTTAAAAAGTCCATATACATATATATAATGTTCAACTTGAGCTCATTTGTTAAGAATGTACCAGCAACTGTTGTCGTGGCTTTATTTGATTGATTCAAACGTTTACCTACTGCAGAATACAGCTCTTCCAATAGAACTCGTCAATGTAAACATTTTCCCTGACTTTGATATCGTCTTAACTAAGCTATAATACAAATCTTCCAATAGAACTCGTCAATGTAAACATTTTCCCTGACTTTGATATCGCCTTAACTAAGCTATAATACAAATCTTAATGAAGAGAAATCCACTTTTAGATAATAAAGTTTGGAGACAGCTTGAATGGGTGACGAAGTAAACTGACGATGATAAAAGCTTGTCGAAACGTTGTACATTTGTTAATTGTAATATAGCTTCTTTCATTACCCATTCAAGCCGTCTCGAAACTTTATTATAGGCTGTAATGCATACTAATGCGATGATTGCTTTCAGAACTGTGATAACTTTTCCTTTTAAATAAATAGAGCCTACTATAAGGATTTGACAAACTATTTTTAAGTATCTTAATTTCTTAAAAGTCTATTGTCGTACTGAGGGTAAAACATTTCAACTTACTCTGTTAGGACCCACTCCTGCAATGTCACCTTCAAAGAGACCTGTATTAAGGACACGAGACGATTAATGTTGAAAAACTACAATAAAAACAATGCAGAAATCTAATGAACAAAACATACTGTTGGACTGTATTCACATGGAAAACTTATAGAGATTAATAATTATACTGACACATATCATACACTGATTATTAATTTCAACCCTTTATTACGTGTTATATTTCTCTACTTACCTATATATACGTTTGTAGGAAGAAAGTGAGATTTATAACTTATTGTTTATCAAATAATAACGTAAAGAATATTTTGCTGGGTGCGTGAATTGTTCTTTATTTAAATACACGTACTATAGTTTAATGTTTTTTATATCTTCTTGTAATTACTAGAATTAAAATCTGCCAAATCCAGAAACTAATATTTATTTAAAGTGCTATTTTTTATATAATTTGAGATCAAGTGTTTACTCGTATATAGTTATGTTCACATTTAAAACTATCTATACGAACGTTGGCAAAATTTAGTCTACATTACTTGTCTTTATAAAGTTTCTCACCAGCGATGTTTTTTGTTTTGTTTTTTTCTGACAAAAGATACTTACGAGAATGGAACAGAGGGCTATCGCCAAGATTCTCTAATTTTCCTGTAAGAATAAAATAATTTTATTTAAAACTTAATTTTCGAAAAATTTTTATGAATGTAAAAAAGCAGTTTGATTTTTTCGTTACACATATAAAGTAGGATTAAAGCAAAATAATGAAGGTATCTGAAATAAATTTATTATTTCATACATGTTATAACACAAAAAACAGCTGAACTAACATTTTAAAAATGTACTATTCAACCTCACATGTGGATATAATGATATTTCTTATAACATTTTCGATAAAATATATTAATCTGGTGAACGATACAAAGAAGCTTTTACGAAGCTTAAGCCTTGATTTTTGTAAGTACAAAAGAAACCCCGATTTAACGCGAATTCAGATATAACGCGATGGGTCATTAGACAACTGATTGACAACTGTCCCGCTCATCCGCCAGCTACTAACTTAGTAAGCCGTGAGGAAAAGATCCGAGTCTCCTACCTCGCCAAGAGCACTACATCCAAGATCCAGCCTCTATATCAAGGAATCATCTCCGTGTTCAAGCAGAATTACAGGCGGGTTTTTATTCCTAGAATTGTAGACGATTCAACAACACGTGAAGCCTATCTGAAAAGCCTGAACACGAAGGAAGTTTGCCACTCAGGTGGGAAGGCCTGGGCAGCTGTCAGCTCGTCGTGTGTAGAGCAATGCTGGGAGAAGGGTTTAGGGCTAGCCTTTTCGTCATGGCAACCCACCACGGAAGATGATGATGACGATACAGATTTGTATGGCTTCACAGAGGAAGATGCGCGTGAGGCAAAGAAGCTGTCTGAATGGAGCAACGAAGAGCTACACCAGTGGCACTCTGTTGACGACGAATGCCCAACATATGAGCATTTGACGGACGCCCAGAACGTCCGTAACGTAACTATAGCACCGATGGAGGCAAGTGTACCGGTTCTCGATCCACAAGAAGAGGATAATAAAGAGCCTCCATCACAACCACCAAAAGTGTCTGAAGCCATTGAACACCTCGAGGCTAGCATGCATTGGCTGGAGACTCAGAAGGTGGACCACATAAAAATCCTCCAACTTGGAAGCATTCTAGATTTCGCTCGCAGCCAGAGACATGCTACGTTCAAGCAAGGAACACTCGATCAGTTTTTTAAGAAATAAACTGCAAATGATGATTGCCAATATTCTTGAATGTTTTTATTTGTTGTTTTGTTTATTAAAAAAGCCCACTAAAAATAATTTGTGTTTTACTTTCTACTGTAACAACAACGATTCATTCGCAAAATTCTGTAATTCAGAGGTAATTCACTTGCCAGAAAGGGAACGTGTAAAAAACTAGTCAAAGAGGGCAAAAATAGAGGTGTTTCAGGATGTTAGGTCAACATTGGATCAGTTTGAACAGTGATTTTCTTGAATCCCAATTTAACGCGACCCTGCTTGTTTCGCGATGACATTTTATGGACCTCAATGATCGCGTTATAACGGGGCTAAACTGTATTTCGATATGTTGCTAATAATAACAAAAAATATTGAAACCAAATCTAATTGCATTATAACTTCTTATAAGGTTTAAATCAGGTCTCATCGAAATGTCCCCCCGTGGGACAGCATTTACGTCTACGGACTTGAAATGCTAAAATCCGGGTTTCGATTTCCCTCAGTGGACACGCCAGATAACTCCAAATAAACGAGCTAAAAAAAACTATAATCAACTTTACCGTCAAAACATGGACCTACGTTTCCAATAATATAAATTATTATTTTTTTCTGTTCCCATGAGAACAAGGCCATTTTTCAATATCTACATCTTAATCTTACTTTAAACAGAATTATATTGTTGTTGTTGAAGAAACAAGTTTAATATAAAAACATACAAACAAACAAATCCTCGTTTCATTTTAAGATTCATGTCAAGCTTTCTGACAAAACGTAGATTTAAAACTCCCGGTAAACAAGAATGTTTATTTTTCAAATCCAAATCTAGTCCTCATCACCATAACAACTTTGGAATTTTGACCCGAATAATTCTAATTTTAACACAATTAAGTATTTCTTCCTTTACATAAAAACTTCGATATTATCATAATCAACATTCTAGCTACTTACTCTCCACGGGCGAGGCATTGGCTCCAATCAGCGCCACGGCCACCAGAAGAACCAACATAATGAAATAGTTGACTTTAGAAGACAGACAAAATGAAGATAGTTTAAGTCTTTTATAGCAGTAAATACGATTTTTTTATGTCATAGAACCATAGCTGATATTAATAACAGAACAGCTGAAGACGTTCCGTGAGAACTTTTACAACTGTTAAGTGAACTCAAGGTAAAAATGATAAGAACTGGATTCAACTTCAACATTAGAAGTTACGGTTTGAACGACAAAAACTGGAGTAGCATTAGAATGTGGAAATAAAAAACAACCACAATTAGCATGATTTTTATTTCAGTATACAAGTTCTGGTTTTAGTAGATCCAGTATAGCTGAACGTAACTTTTGTGTCAGCGCAGTAATTAGGACATATTCTTTAATATAGCAATAATACAAAACGATGCTCAGATCTATGTTATATGAGCATTTGGAAAATGAGACGAACGTCATTCAAATGTCATTTAAAACTGTTATCGTGTGAACGCCTTTTATAAGCTGGCGAAGCTTGATTATGACTAATTAATTAAACATTTCATAAAACATTAATGTTAGGCCTATTATATTTTCAACACTACATATAATTAGTCATAATAATTCTTCGCCGGCTTGTAAAAAGCGTTCACATCATAACAGTTGTTGTTGCAATAAACGGCTTATACTAATAGTATTCCAACCACCACTGTATTTGTCGTATCACAGCCGACCCGAATAGCTCTAAATTGAGTGAAGTGCGTCGGAATTATCACTCTAACAAGTACTTCAATATATATAAAGTTGAATACGATATATTACAACGATTTTGAAGCCTCACCACATAGTTATAGTCAAGTTCGCCACTTCCGGTCATGCTCTATCCGACGACCGTGGCTTTTGATAGCGCTCTGGTAGCTGAGGGCTTATAACGCTAAACATCTGGTCTTGATTCTCTCGGTAGGCAGAGCACAGGTAGTCCGTTGTGTAGCTTTGTGCCTTACAACAAACAAAGGAGCTGCTCTTGATAATAGTACTGCAGCATAGTTTCCATTGAAAAAAGGTCTGTTGTAAGGCTGTCATGTTCAAGGACCACCCCTCCTCCCTGATGTCTTTCCATAATCCATCTACCATATAATATTTTTTTCCCCGAGAGATCGTGCGTTTATGTGTCTATCTAACTGGACCGCAATAGATTCCTCTTCACGTTTCAGAAATTAAATCGATCGGAAACTGTAAACGTGATCTGCTTGATATTGCTTCGACTTGACTCTCGTTCTGTGACGGTTTCCAAGGCTGTGCCCCAAATTGTATCCTACGCGCGGTATGGTGCATTTTTTTGGCCGAAGACCATCTTTTAGGGTGCCCCAATGCTTTATGGAACACTCAGTGCACCCTAAACGTACCCTTCGACCAAGCGTACAAGCGATTTAGAGTTTCCGGAAGGGATTTCATTATTTTAAAACCATAAATCGCCGCGTCTTAAAACATATCAAAGAGAAATGGTGGAATAGACCCCATTAAATGTGTACGAATATAGTTTTAAACAAAGCGGTTATAGATTTCTACTTTAAAATTGTTGAAAACAACGATTTAACCTATTTGTTCAAATACCAGCGTGAAGAGAGAAAATAACATTCTTGTTAAAGCTTAAAGAAAGTAAGTCGTAATTTTGTGCCAACTAGCCTAAATATTTATCAAATGCATTACAGACATCTAGAGCAGATTAAATGCAAGATACTCTTTTTATTTTCATCTTTAGTCAGAGAAGAGGTTCTGTTATAATCAATAACCTAATTCTTATTGTTACTTCATTTGAAAGAAAAGAAAAAAAGTTCGGTTCCAGGACACATGTTAGGAAGAACATATTGGAAAAATATTACAGGGATTAACCTTATTTCTTTCCAGATAACAATATCTTGAAACGGTGTTGTTGTTATTATTATTATTGCAATAATTACATGATTATATTTTTGCAAGCGATTAGATGCTATCAAACATAGCTGTCAGGATTACTAAATGCTATAAAACGTCTCCCTCTGCTGGTCATTGTGAACATTTTTTATAACTAATGAAGTCATGCAATCTTTTTCTTAAATGATCCTCCACCACCACCCTGTAGTCTAGATCTGCATCCATTGTTGCTATATCTGTCTGTATGTTTATATCTATCTTAGTGCTTCATCTTGTTTATCTGTTTCTATCCGTATGTTTATATCTATCTTAGTGCTTCATCTTGTTTATCTGTTTCTATCCGTATGTTTATATCTATCTTAGTGCTTCATCTTGTTTATCTGTTTCTATCCGTATGTTTATATCTATCTTAGTGCTTCATCTTGTTTATCTGTTTCTATCCGTATGTGTTATATCTATCTTATTGCTTCATCTTGTTTATCTGTTTCTATCCGTATGTTTATATCTATCTTATTGCTTCATCTTGTTTATCTGTATCTGTCTGTATGTGTATATCTATCTTATTGCTTCATCTTGTTTATCTGTTTTTATCCGTATGTTTATATCTATCTTATTGCTTCGTCTTGTTCATCTGTATCTGTCCGTATGCCAGTACTTCAGCTTTTCTGAATGTTTTGTCTTTATGCACATCTGTCTATATCTCTGTCTAAGTACATCTGCCTGTTGAAAACGTGTCGATATTTTTCTATGTGTCTGTTTAAATTTCTGTTTGTATATGACTTTTTTATGTAAAACTTTTTCTACCTGTGTTGACTGTCAATCTGTTTATGTATGTGGCTGTTTATTTATGACTCTCATTACGTTCGTCTACTGGACATTTTTTGGTTGAGTTTTAAGTTAGAGTTATTAATACATGTTGGTTTCCGAAATGTATTTAACCTGTACGTTTGACAAATAGAAAAGCTTTCTTTCAATCTGCTACATTAAAAAACATTTGTTCAAAACATCAGATGTGTTATGATAGTTGAGTTAAAAGAAGACGTTTTTCGTAAGTACTAATTTGAGGTATTTCCAGATGTTTATATAACTTCCCTTACTTCACAAGTAGAATCATAATTACTAGTTTTTCTTATTACAAGGTGAATAGAAATTACTAAATACATATAGATGTGGAATGTAGCAAAAGCTGAAATTAGTAAATACTGGTACAAAGTAATACAGAAAAAAGAATAAATCGGCATATATGAAAAACAAAATCTTTAAAAGTCACAAACTGGTGGTTAATAATTTTAATTCTAATATTTTATAAACTATTTCTAATGAAACAAAATAAAGTATTTACTCGAATACCTTATTAAAATGAACTATTATTAAAATGAACTATTATTAAAATGAACTATTATTAAAATGAACT
>NW_013673079.1:7243-9407 GCF_000517525.1 Limulus polyphemus | reverse complement strand
TCTAATGAAATAAAATAAAGTATTTACTCGAATACCTTATTAAAATGAACTATTATTAAAATGAACTATTATTAAAATGAACTATTATTAAAATGAACTATTTAATTAAGTGATTTTTTTTGCAATGATTATCAAAATAACGTATTATTAAAACATGTTATTAAATTGTAAAATAAAGGATTGGTCAAATAAAATAAAAGACAAATTTAGATTTATTTACACTCGGAGATTCCAATACCCCTGGTGGAAAGAGCACAGATGGCCCATTGTGCAGCTGTGTCCTTCCCTTCAAACAAAGAGCTTCCAAGTGACGGAAGGTAATGTTGTGAACAATTATAATAATGTTTTGTTTTTATATTTATCTGAATTACATTATTCATTGTCGAAAATTTTTATATTATTATTATCTGTTTTTTAAATGTTTTAGACAGAGGGTATGTTCAGTGATGTTTGGTAAAAATGAGATTTAAACTATTTAATTTAGCGTTGTTTGGTGAAATCTTATGCCATCAGTTTTGATTAAAATATTGTTGCGTCAGCGAGGTCACGTGACCAGTATCACGCCACGTACTTCTCGAACCATCGTGAATTGTCGGGAGATTACTAGATATAGGGTAGTCTGGTAAATATATATAAGACCGGCCACGAAGCGACCGAAAGGTATTGAGTAATTGAACTGCAGTCAGAGAGTGTGTAATTTAATTGAATATTGTTGAAGTCGAGCACGTGAGACGTTTGTTATAGCGCGACTGTTGAAATTAAGTGTATCGCAAAGTTATATTCAGAAAGAATAAACCAGTTTTATTTAAGAAAGGACTTGTGTCGCTAAAGTTTCGTCGGAAGGAGTTTACGGAAAATTAACTAACGAACGGAGACGTAACAATATATAGTACGAGCACAGTAAGTGAAGTTTTGGGGAGTCAAATTGTCTTTTCAGGGAGTTAATCAAGAGGCCGATATTAGAGAAACAATTTAACTTTGTAGCATAAAACGTGGCTAGTTAGGACTGAGTCCAGTATTAAAAAACAAGAGCCTAATAAAATGATTACTCAAATCAATACAGGAACTGTTCGTCGTTTTTTTTAGTTGAACCAGCGTAACAGTAATGTAATTTGTTCGCCCTAACATGGAATGGCCTCCACTTTGCGTAACTTTAAAGCGTTTTATATTTTATCGAATATTATTATGTCTTTAGTTTTTGAGAGTTATTGGCCACCTAATGTAGTTAAAATTTGTCTAGACATTATTGAATGTATTCTATATGTTCTTAGACTAAGATGAGGTGACGGTTAGCTAGCTTCTTTCTTTGGTATGCTAAGCCTTTTAACTGGTTTATGATTGCAGGATCCTCCACAGCGGAGTTATTATAATTATTATTCTTTGTGTGCTAAGCCTTTTCATTGGTTTACTAAAGAAGTGTTACGTCTCTGGTCGTTAGTTAATTTTCCGTAAAAATTCTTTCCGAAGAAACTTTAGCGATACAAGTCCTTTATTAAATAAAACTGGTTTATTCTTTCTGAATACAACTTTGAAATTCACTTAATTTCCACGGTCACGCTATAGCTTAAAAAACGCTATAATTCACCACGAACGACTCACATGCTCGACTCAATTGTCAGAGTCTCTCTGTCTGCAATTCAATTACATTACATTGTTGCCGTCAGTTCTTGGCGGTCTTATATGCAAGAATACCGTACATCTAGTAAACTCTCGAGGCTTCAAGAAGGGACATGAATTTTCTAGAAGCGCGTGACGTGTTACTAGCGTCACGTGACCTCCGCTGTCGTAACAGAAGGTTACCTTACTGTTATCTTTCCACAAATTCCCAAGGTTTTTCTTTCATTTACCACAACAGTTATTACGCCAATAGCTCTTATCTTTGGTACGCTAGGTTTCTTTATCGTTTGAACGACTTGGGATACCCATCAAGTTTCTTTTTTTTTCTTTAACTCACTTTTATTTTTTGTTTGTGATGTGCTACAGTAATATTTTTATCGAAGCAGGCAACTGTATAGCTAGCATATTTATATTAGTGATAATCAGTATCACGTTTTCAACATGGATAGAGTGATGATTTATGAACTTTAGAATAGTATTATACTTTTTTAAATAGGTTTAATTTTTATATTGTGTTGCTGCTATACTCGACACATCTAACATTATA
>NW_013673079.1:4488-6417 GCF_000517525.1 Limulus polyphemus | reverse complement strand
ATGTCCTTGAAGCAGTTTTGCTGACACATGACTTGTGTGGGTTTTCAAAATGGGTGTGTTTGTTTTGAGTGTATTGCGTACTTTTGCAACTGACCTTTGTGTTCCTGGATTTTTTATCTGTCATAAGACGTCATAGTTTTTTAATTTGGTTGAGGTATGACTTGTTGCATGTCGGTTTCTGGATGACCGTGGTACCCCAAGTTGATACATGTTCCCATGTTTTTCATCGTCATTCAGTACAAAATAAATTCTAAAATCTCAAATTTAACACATCTTTACGATTTGAAAAGAGCTGTTACACATACACACCCTTCCCAAAAGCGATATTTTTTCAACGGCTATACACTACATGGGAAAGACCAAACAATATCCAAATGTAGTTCTGATACAAATCATTTCATCACGACCTTATATTGGCTCTAGTTGCTACGTGACTTGCTGATTTGTGTCTTTCAAAATCGTTTTCATAGAACGTACTCATCCTTCTGGATAACTGTTCTATTTTCTCTTTACAGTTTAAGACTTTGTGAAAAACAAGTATTTATGCGACTTTATTAACAAACCGCGCTGAACAGGCTTGTAAAATGCCTCTTAAAAACTTTATCAGTGGCTGTAGTGGGATATGATCGCTCTTGCCAATGATGAACATTTATAGCGTGATAATGTTAAAAGATGCAGAACCAAAGACTTTAATTTTCATCCTGGAAGCCGATGAACTCACACAGCAGAAAGTTTACGACAGTGATGGACTCATAAAGTACACCTCATGCCAATCAGGACAAATGCCCTCATTCGCAGAGTAAAGGCTAAAGTTACAAAATACCCCCGGACTCAAAATACCAGTACGATAAAACTAAGCAGATCTCCTGGTACTGTTATAATATGATAAACAAGGATTTTAAGTTGACAATTCTGTAATACCTTTTATCAAAAGAGCTGCTCAAATTCAACCACAGCTCAAAACAATGGCTATTTTCATGACAAAGATGAGCTAAGAAACTGGAATCATGGAGTTCCTTTCAACCACATATCTGTCAAGGACCATAATGCAACTTGAGTCTGCTTAAGTGAATGAAAATTTGAAAGTAATAAACATAATACACTACCATTGATATAACTCTTCTCTGCAAAAGCCAAATCTCATGGAAATACCGCTGTAAGACCACTGTTAATAAGTAGATAGATAGTGTGTGTTGAAGTACCAATATATCGAACTTAATAAGTGTAAGTAGCTTGTGTATATTTATATATTTCTGACAGCTGTTTATATATGTATAATTTCAGTGTGAGATCGAATGACATGGTTGAATATCTATTATGAAAGTACACTGTTTGATCCCCGAGTTTGTGAATAATGTGTGTGCTTTTTATATCATATACACGTGTCATATAACTTTCAGCAATAGTTATTGATGTTCAGGACCTTCATCATTTATGATTCATAATGCTGAGTTATATCATCAATAACAAAATGGGATTGTTATAAATAATTTGTTAATTGGGAAATATTTGGATACCAGAAATAAGTTTCAAAATGGGCTAAGAAAAATTAATTACGACCATGATGATAATCGTGTTTTACTGACTCGTTATAGCTTCAAAAAATAAAAACAAATAATCATGTTTAAGTCATGAACTATTAACTTTTTACAGGGTTCTGGGCCCACCAGTGAATCATCAATAAGTCAGATGGCTTATAACGCTAAATATGGGCTCTTGATACCCGTGGTGGACACAGATACATAACTTATTGTTTTACGAGGTTCTGTTAACATTTTACTGCAGCAGTGGTATGATTTGGTGCAAATATGAACATTTGTATGTATGCTTGGTGAAATCTAATTGTAAACACAGTGCATGTATTGTTCGTTTGATAATTTCCCGTAAAAATTATTCCCGAGAAACTTCAGCGATACAAGTCTTTTCTTA
>NW_013673079.1:0-3559 GCF_000517525.1 Limulus polyphemus | reverse complement strand
TTAGTAGTGTACGTTACAACTAAATTAGCTAGTGTCACAAAGCCTGTAGCCCTGGTAGTGTACATTACAGCTCAGTTAGATACTGTTGCAAAGCTCATAGCCCTTACAATGTACATCACAGTAAAATTATTTACTGTCAAAAAAGCCCCTAATCCTGGTAGTGTACCTTACAGCTAAGTTATGTAATTTCACAATACCCCTAACCCTGGTAGTGTGAATTAGAGCAAAGTTAGCTACTGTCACAAAGCACCTACCCCTGGTAGTGTACATTACAACTAATTTAGCCACTGTCACGAAGCCTCTAGCCCTGGTACTGTACAGTACAGCTCAGTTAGCTACTGTTACAAAGTCCCTAGCCCTAGTAGTGTACGTTACAGCTAAATTTCCTATTGTCATAAAGCTCTCAGCCCAGGTAGTTTAAATTACAACAAAGTTAGTCTCAAAGCCACTAGCCCTGGTAGTTTACGTTACGTCAAAGTCAGCTACTGTCACAAAGCCCTTGTAGTGTACGTTACATCAAAGTTAGCTACTGTTACGAAGCCCTAGTCCTGGTACTGTACATTACAGCTCAGTTAGCTACTGTTACAAATCCCATAGCCCTGATAATGTGCACTACAAAAAAGTTATTTACTGTCAAAAAGCCCCTAATCCTGGTAGTGTACACTTTTAAAAAGTTAGCTACTCTCACAAAGACCCAAGCCCTGTTAGTGTAAATTACAGTAATGTTAGCTATGTGACAAAGCCCTTAACCCTGATAGTGTACATTACAGCTAAGTTATCTGATGTCCCAATGTCCCTAGCACTGATAGTGTACGTAACATGAAAGTTAGTTACTGTCATAAAGCCCCTATCCCTGGTAGTATACATTCCAACCAAGTTAGCCACTGTCAGAAAGCCCCCAGCCCTAGTAGTTTACGTTACTTCTAAGTTAGCTACTGTCTCAAAGCCTCTAGCCCTGGTAGTGTACATTACAACTATGTTAGCTACTATCGCAAAGCTCCTAGCCCTAGTAGTGTTACAGCTAAGTTAGCCATTGTCACAAAATTCTCCCCGAGAAACTTCAGCGATACAAGTCTTTTCTTAAATAAAACTAGTTTATTCTTACTAAATTCAACTTTGTAATACACTTAATTTCCACAGTCATTTTAACTTAAACACATGCTATAATTCTCAACGAACGATTCACGCACTTTAATTACGACTTGACTCGATTATCTGTCTCTATCTTTTCAATCTGCAATTATTCATATCCATGCCGTCACTTCTCGCCGGTCTTATATATACGAAATAGAGGCGTCTGGAGAACACTCGAGGCTTCACGAACGGACATGATCTTTCTAGAATCTCATGACGTGTTACTAGCGTCACATGACTTCCGCTGTCGTAACAGTATGCTTGGTGAAATCTAATTATAAACACAGTGTTACTATTTGACAAAATAAGAAACAAATATTTATATGTCCATTGTCATGTAATGTGTTTTAAGAAATAAAAACAATATATTCGAAGCTTTGTTATGAATCAATTTTAGTTAATTAAAAAGCATAATTAGAAAGCCTTAAATGCAGATTATACAAATGTGATTTACAAGATATTTCACATTGCCATGCTTTTTTAATTCCTAGTTTCGCGTGAGAATTTTTATCCCTTTCCTGATTCCTTTCTAACCTCATCTTTTTACAGAAAATAAGAGGTATTTGGTTAATAATTTATTTTTGCATAGTATAATAATATCGGAGTTGAAAAGATCCGTGGTTTTAAACTCAGTCTTTTGCAACAAACACAGCTTTACATTGTTTTTGTATTTAAAGGATTAGAACATTGTCTATACTTTTAAAGAGAAGCTCAAACGCTTTAATGCTGGATACGTCGATTTTTGAGTGCCCTAGTTTTGTGGACAAACAGGACTGGCCTTTAACTCCCCCCCCCCCTGTATGTGATGTACAGAGTTTACCGCAAACTAAACTTTTATAGCACAGTAAAAGGATAATAGGGCCAAAATAAGTATTAATTGTCAATTTTTATGCATTAGTTATTATTATTATATAATTAACTAAAATGTAAAAATTAGAAACTTATTAACTTAAGTAAGTAAAACTTAAATGAAAAATTGTTGAAGAAAAAAAAATAAATGTTTCTCATCAGAATTGCACGCGAGTTGCTACGTAATTGATATTACATCTTCGAACTAACTCAACAACAGGTTGTCAGCTTATCTTAGCCAAACAGATTTAATATCATTAATCCGGCCAAACTCTCACCCTGTAATTGATTACAGACTGATCAGTATGCACCGTTCGAATCACTCGGCTTAGACCCTTATTATAATTCGTAAATTCACGATAATAATGTATATTTCCCTGGATCGTAATTCATTGGAAGGACGGCTTTACTCTTCACGACTACTATATAATCGCATTAAAAGATATGTAAATAACGATAAAAAACTGATCGCTAAGATACTGGTAGGGCGCCCCCTGGATGCGCTACTGATTGGGCATTTATAATTAACTGAGCTGTTTACTGTTTTCAGTTGTATTATTAATGATTTTTTCGAAGATTGTGTTTATTTTCAATGAAATTTTATTTTGTTTGCAAAATAATAATTATTATTTTTTATATCATGTAAGGTGAAGTTCGTGTAGTAGCTGATAAAATAATATTGGAAACATATTTGGCCCCCTACTGAGAATATAAATTAGTTAGTATGACGAAAATTCACATCTTCATATTTATTGCTTATTTGGCAGAAATAATTAGAGGTCAAAGTGTTTGATTCACTTATATTTATCGAAATAAACCCATTTAAATGTGGAATATTAAAGTAGAAAAAAATTATAATTTTAGATCAAACTTCAATTTGCCAAAAGTAGAAAATATGACGGATGAAAACGCAATAAAACTTTGATTATTTTAAGATATTAACCTGTGCTGCTTATTACTTTCTTTACCATTTAACTTCTTTTACATTTCGTTCATTAGTGTTAACATTACTTTTAGTGTCCAAACAAATGTTATAAAAGTCCAGTAAAAGCAGAATGTCTTAGTGGGGCATAAAGTTTGGACATAAGTTGGAAAAAAGGAATTAAATTTTGATTAAAGTGCCAAATACCTGTCTTCTATTCACCCCAATGTCAAACCCAGGCAATAGGGAAAAGGAGGAGAGACGATGACGTCATAGTTCCACAAAATGTCACCAGGGGAGCGTTGCTAGGCCACCATGACAGGCGGTCATGACGTAATAGTTCCACAAGTTTGATCAACATGTGTCAACGTGACTATATTTAATACAATCGATATAAAACATTAATTAATTTGTTCTATAGATTTCCTGACGATTTATATTTAAATCGTCGTAAAACTTACTGTTTGGCTCTCATATTATAAAACAAGTGATTATTTCGACGATTTTCGGTAGCATGATTATAATAAAAAAATTCTTGACACATTATTTCTTTTTAACAATAAAGATTTTGCAATCTGATCTACATAAAAAACACGTCTATTTTACAACAAAATCATGAACAAACATATCATTACTATCTTTGTAGGATCTAAA
>NW_013673078.1:34461-39542 GCF_000517525.1 Limulus polyphemus | reverse complement strand
AAAAGTTTCTATTTAAATAAGTATACAATTTGAAAAGCTCGTCTGTCCACTACGTTCAGTGTGACTCGATTAAATAAAAAGTTTCTATTTAAATAAGTTTACAATTTGAAAAGCTCGTCTGTCCACTACGTTCAGAGTGACTCGATTAAATAAAGTTTCTATTTAAATAAGTATACAATTCGAAAAGCTCGTCTGTCCACTACGTTCAGAGTGACTCGATTAAATAAAGTTTCTATTTAAATAAGTTTACAATTTGAAAAGCTCGTCTGTCCACTACGTGAACTTATTTTCTCCGGCATGCGTTCTCTGAATAGTCTTATAACTCGCGAAGACCGAAATGGATCCATAAATCAAGCGTTCTCACGATAATGATCGAATACATCATTTGAATATGACATCAAATTACACAAACTTCAATGAATAAATTAATATAAAATATGAGAATGTTTAGAAACTATTATAATATCACGAACACGTGGAAAGCAACAGTTACAAGTATAAGAATGCAAATGTTAACAATTATAACTGTTAAAACATTTCTTCAACTTGAAGTTGTTGAAACAGTACAGTATGAATTATTCCTTTTTAACAAGTAAGTCTATATCCATATATATATACATGTATATGTTATGTATACTAGTTGTGCATACTAGTTACAAACAGTCTGAATAAGCTTTTGAGCGTCAGCGTTAACCTTTAATTAATCAGTAGTGGAAAGGCTTATTATGATACGAACCTGTAGTGGAAAAGGCTTATTATGAGTTGAACTCAAACATAATCATCACTAACCTAGACCTGCAAACCAGTCCGGTATGTCTGCGGGAAGAAACCGGGTTTCGATACCCGTGGTGGGCAGAACACCTGGGTTCATATCATAAACCTTTTATACTACGAGTTCAACTCATAATAAGCTTTTTCCCTACGAGTTCAACTCATAATAAGCTTTTTCCCTACGAGTTCAACTCATAATAAACCTTTTCTACTATGAGTTCATGTTTTCTAAATGTTTTATTTTCCTTCAAAAAATAATCCTTCTGACTGGTTTGCTTGTTTGTAATTAAGTAGAAAGCTACACAATGAGCTATCCTTAGTAGAAACGGTTTATTATGAGTTGAACTCGTACGGAAAAGATTTACTATTATTAACAAACTCCAACCCAGGTGAAGTTCATGCAGTACACTGTGAATAGAATGCTGCCACCCTCTGTGTAATGATGGCAAGTTGAAATGCAAGGAATAAAGCAGGAATTTTCACAATATTAAACCCACTTATGACAAGGACCACCAGTATAGAAAAAAAAGAAGGGTCAAGGATTTTCGTGGACAACATCTTTCTGTCAATTTCGCTTTACACCGTAATTTCACTCCTAACATCTGCAAGAATATGATGTAAAAATATATGTAAATTTTATATTTGGAATGATCGATTTACATTTACACCGTATTTTCACTCCTAACATCTGCAAGAATATGATGTAAAAATATATGTAAATTTTACATTTGGAATGATAGATTTACATTTACACCGTATTTTCACTCCTAACATCTGCAAGAATATGATGTAAAAATATATGTAAATTTTACATTTGGAATGATCGATTTACATTTACACCGTATTTTCACTCCTAGCATCTGCAAGAATATGATGTAAAATATATGTAAATTTTACATTTGGAATGATCGATTTACATTTACACCGTATTTTCACTCCTAACATCTGCAAGAATATGATGTAAAAATATATGTAAATTTTATATTTGGAATGATAGATTTACATTTACTGATCCCATCTAAATCAATAATAACTTTTCCAGACAAATCCATCATTGCAATCACAACCCATATTTAAGGAGAGTTTTACTCCAAATAGACCCCGTATTATTTCTCTGTTTATCCGTACGTTTAATGAACATGGACTTGGCAAACAAGACTCGATCATAACCTACATACACTCCAACATTATTGTATGACCCCAAATTTAAAATCAGATCACTCGAAATCTCAGTTATTTGCGTCTAATAATCTAATTCCATGTATAATTACAAAAAACAACAACAAAGTTTAAATGTATCATTTGACCAATAAATACGAAAAGATTAAAGCTTGTATTTGGAGCCAAAAACCCCTACCATTACCAGATTAACATTTCAGTTTCGATCAGTGTCAACTCTCATCATCAGTTCAATTATAGAGGTTGCTACCCTAAGGAGCTTGCTTCATGTAGATTTACGAGTGTAAGATGATTTTGTGTAGTTTCAGTAAACCCACAAATTTCAACTCTTTCATTCCTAGAGGGAGCTTCAATACACTAATCTTGACAATTAAATAGATCAGCCGAGTATTCGTGGAGTAGCATATAATAAGAAAACATACAAGGTCCAGTACGGTAACCAAATCCTTACAGTTCCAGCTAAAAGTACTAACGAAATTTGCATGATTACATGGAATATTTTTGGGAATTAAATAACACAATAGTGTGTGTGTGTGTGTGTGTGCTTATATGAAACTTTCTGGATGTATTATTATTTCTTATATAAACGAAAAGCCACTTTGAATATTTGGAAAAAATTAAGTGTTAGTCTCAGTACAATATCACCAGTTCAAGATCAGGAATTGCCATTAATGATCACAATAACTATCTAGAAGTAACTGACCTTAAAGACCTCAGAGTCCTACAAAGAGTACTTAAATGGTGTGTAGAAGTAGACTATATGAGATCTGTTATATTAGTTTCCATTTGGGGGGCAAATGTTCGAAGATAAATTTTGTTACTTCCCGTAAGATAAACTGTCAGTATTTGTGTTGGGTTTCCTATGTTATCATCACCTAAGAGTCCTACAAAGAGTACTTAAATGGTGTGTAGAAGTAGACTATACGAGATCTGTTATATTAGCTTCCATTTTGGGGGGCAAATGTTCGAAGATAAATTTTGTTACTTCCCGTAAGATAAGCTGTCAGTATTTGTGTTGGGTTTCCTATGTTATCATCACCTAAGAGTCCTACAAAGAGTACTTAAATGGTGTGTAGAAGTAGACTATACGAGATCTGTTATATTAGCTTCCATTTTGGGGGGCAAATTTTCGAAGATAAATTTTGTTACTTTCCGTAAGATAAACTGTCAGTATTTGTGTTGGGTTTCCTATGTTATCATCACCTAAGAGTCCTACAAAGAGTACTTAAATGGTGTGTAGAAGTAGACTATATGGGATCTGTTATATTAGCTTCCATTTTGGGGGGGCAAATTTTCGAAGATAAATTTTGTTACTTTCCGTAAGATAAGCTGTCAGTATTTGTCTTTTTTTACACCACCAAAGAAATGCTACAGTTCAAATTTAATTAAAACCTTCTAGACTTTTTTTTTTTTTGCAAAGAGTTCTATCCGAAAGCTTGGAAAAACAGTCTCTGCTTCATTAACAACGAGTATATATTATTTGTTACGAAGCTAGTTAACTATGCTCGAGCGAACACTGAGAGATTATTATACGAAAACGAGGCTTAAAATCGTATAATGATCTTAATATGATACCCACAGCTCTTCAACATTTACACAATGTTTAATGCGTTTCAACCAATCGCATCATTGGACAGTTGAATTTTTATAGGTCTCACGTACGTGTAATTAAATGCTGTTGGTTTTCTCTCTCTCTCTCTCTCTCACACACACACACACACACACACACAAAGAAGACAATATAGTAAGTGTTATCAGGGGTTAAAAATGTGCTGAACTTGAAACTTAAACTGAAAAGACCGATCGTTCATATTTTCATTCATAGTCCAAAGTAAAAGTTTAATCTGTTTTTTAACTAATTATCATACCATGTAGAATTTGCTCTTCTTTGTCTAACTCTTCTAACAAATAATTAACAAATCTAATTTCCAATTGTAATGATTTATCACTTCTGTATTAATCAAATACACCTTTAGAAATCGTTGCTCTTACATCTTTTGTGTGGTATAACCTGAGAACCGTAGTAGTTAGGACCACCACTACCTGCCCCCCAGTAGCACAGCGGTATGTCTGCGGACTTACAACGCTAGAATCCGGGTTTCGATACCCGTGGTGGGCAGAGCACAGATAGCCCATTGTGTAGCTTTGTGCTTAATTACAAACAAACAAACAAACCACCACTACCATGCTTCTATCTGGACGACGTAACAATGATACATTATTTCCTCATCTTAAAATAATATTGTTCTTTGAAATTAAAAAATTTCCGAATAAGAAACGATAGAAAAATAATAATATTTTACTTAATAGTTAAATCACTAATCATATTTTTTTTACGATAATAATAACGATCGTCACAAGATAAAAACGTATTGGTTAATGAATGTAAGATTAAAAGGCTTACCCATTAACCAACATTGCAATAGTCTATAGAGTATACCGTATTATTCGGGCGAAGAATTTAATGTAACTAAGTGTCGGATGTGAATAAATCACGCTTTGAAGCCATTTGTTAACGACAAATTGGAGTTTTCTGGCAAAAAAAAGAAACCATGCTTCGATACAATACCCCATGAGAGATTTGGCGTAAGCTTTGTATTAGCTCTGCACATGTTCTGTATAATATCAATACGATCCCTCATATAAAAGATGTTGCGTAAACTATTTCGTTGTGGAAATGGTTATGTTCTTAAAAACTAGTGTATTTTGTTGTGGATATGCCTCTGTCTTTAGAAACTAGTGTCTTTTGTTGTGGAGATGGTTATGTTCTGAAAAACTAGTGTATTTTATTGTGGAGATGGTTATGTTCTTAGAAACTAGTGTATTTTGTTGTGGAGATGGTTATGTTCTTAGAAACTAGTGTATTTTATTGTGGAGATGGTTATGTTCTTAAAAACTTGTGTATTTTATTGTGGAGATGGTTATGTTCTTAGAAACTAGTGTATTTTATTGTGGAGATGGTTATGTTCTTAGAAACTAATGTATTTTGTTGTGGAGATGGTTATATTCTTAGAAACTAGTGTATTTTGTTGTAGAGATGGTTATGTTCTTAGAAACTAGTGTATTTTATTGTGGAGATGGTTATGTTCTTAGAAACTAGTGTATTTTATTGTGGAGATGGTTATGTTCTT
>NW_013673078.1:29933-33543 GCF_000517525.1 Limulus polyphemus | reverse complement strand
GAGATGGTTATGTTCTTAGAAACTAGTGTCTTTTGTTGTGGAGATGGTTATGTTCTTAGAAACTAATGTATTTTATTGTGGTATTTTATTGTGGAGATGGTTATGTTCTTAGAAACTAATGTATTTTGTTGTGGAGATGATTATGTTCTTAGAAACTAGTGTATTTTATTGTGGAGATGGTTATGTTCTTAGAAACTAGTGTATTTTATTGTGGAGATGGTTATGTTCTTAGAAACTAATGTATTTTATTGTGGAGATGGTTATGTTTTTAGAAACGTGTGTATTTTATTGTGGAGATGGTTATGTTCTCAGAAACTAGTGTATTTTTAGTCGGAAATGTTTCTATTCCTGTAAATTAGAGTATTATCTCTCTGAGATGCCTCAATCCCTGGAAAGTAATGTATTTTATCTTTTAAATTCATTTTTAGCTACACTTTCCCTTCAGACAGGATGCCAATCCGTCACAGGTGCCCCATAATGACTCAGCGCTCAGTCTGGAGACGTTAAATCCGGGTTTCGATACTTGTGGTGGGCAGTTAAAAGACAGCCCATTGTGTAGCTTTGCGCTTAGCACCAATCAAACAAACCGTTGCAGGTTAACCTCCAGCTAGTAGCTGATGCCCATTTACAGCTGGGTTGAATGGAGTAAACTTTGGACAAAGTGTCTGGTTCCAGTTCACAAAGACTAGGCATGAACAAGATTCGAACCCAAAGCACTACGCCACAGGGTCTCTATGGTTTTAAAACTACTAATTAGTTAGCTGCCTTTACTGTACCTCTTTATTTATTACATTAAAATAACTAATACGGATTGATTAATCAAAACCATAATTAATAAATTAAATATTTATTTAATAGTTAACTAATTTTTCTCTAAAATATGTTGCTATTAGCTTTTACTTTTAAGAAACCAAGAATTATTTATTGCTTCGGAGCTATTTATATAATACCCGCCAATAATATGAAATACTAATTTAAGATTAACAAGTAGCATTAATAATTTCAAACTGTATTTCCAACATACAAATATTTAAAAAACATTACACGGATTTATACAAATATATTTCCTTCTAATATAGCTTTTCATATCAAAATTGAAACTTTGTAAGTCTCAAAACTGAGTTGGAGTGTTTAACATATCGGTCTGCGGATTCGAAGGTCCAGGGTTTACAACGCGACACTGATGAATTGTGCTATAACAACAGTTCCTTTATGCCTCAAAGCCGTACAAATCGTGTGGTGACGGGTGCTACTGGATGGCTGCCATCCCTTTGGTCAGTAGTCCAGAGTTAAATACGGTCTGATCTGGCCGTTTAGGTTGAATAATAGCAAATACAGAAATACATAAAAAAATATTCAAGTAGAACTGAATAAACTTAAGGAGTAGTCGCTATATTTTTAGCCATATCTTTCAAATGTATAAGGTTCTTCTCAATAGACACAAATTTGAATAAAACGACCTCACACTAACCAATGTCTTAATATTCTCAAACTATAATAGTGTATGTGCTATTTAAAACGTCACGATTATAAACGGTTACTTCTGCATGTCATTACCAGTAGATATCGTGTTTTACACGCTTCAAGAAATGTGATCTTGATACACCTACACGAAACGAGATATCGTTCTATCGATCGATCTCGACCTCTATAAAAAATTTAAAAAAAATATATAATAAATACAAATGCAGATAAGAAAAAGGAGCTTGTTTGGATAAATCGATGTGTACGTTGCAAAGAACGACAGAGTGAAAATAAAAACTAACGCAGACTGACAGCTAGAAATAACTTCAACCGCGCAGTAACATTGTGTGGAATTTACTTTCTCTGTTATTAGTCAAACATTTGTGTACAAAACATTCCAGCGTGGGGAATCGAAACCCGAATTTTAGCGTTGTAAGTTCATAGACTTACTGCTGTTCCACCGGAGGACCAATTGGTATATAAAATCAAAGTTAGGTTACACATGTCTTTGTTATCAGTGACCAATTGGTATATAAAATCAAAGTTAGGTTACACATGTCTTTGTTATCAGTGACCAATTGGTATATAAAATCAAAGTTAGGTTACACATGTCTTTGTTTGTTATAAGGGACCAATTGGTATATAAAATCAAAGTTAGGTTACACATGTCTTTGTTTGTTATAAGGGACCAATTGGTATATAAACTCAAAGTTAGGTTACACGTGTCTTTGTTTGTTATCAGGGACCAATTGGGATATAAAATCAAAGTTAGGTTACACGTGTCTTTGCTTGTTATAAGAGACCAATTGGTATATAAAATCAAAGTTAGGTTACACGCGTCTTTGTTTGTTATCAGGGACCAATTGGGATATAAAATCAAAGTTAGGTTACACGTGTCTTTGTTTGTTATAAGGGACCAATTGGTATATAAAATCAAAGTTAGGTTACACGTGTCTTTGTTTGTTATAAAGGACCAATTGGTATATAAAATCAAAGTTAGGTTACACGCGTCTTTGTTTGTTATCAGGGACCAATTGGTATATAAAATCAAAGTTAGGTTACACGTGTCTTTGTTTGTTATAAGGGACCAATTGGTATATAAAATCAAAGTTAGGTTACACTGTCTTTGTTTGTTATCAGGGACCAATTTTTCTTTGATTGAAGAAAAAAAAAGAAATCGTAATATTCATTCGTCTCTAATCATAACATTTTCCCTATTGTTTGCTGGAAGATAATAGTAATTTACCAATGTTTCTAAAGTGTATTGGTCAGTAAATACTGTTTTACCAAAAACGTAATGTGATTTAATAGTTTAATTTGATTTTTAAAGTGCAAAATATTTCATATTAAACACTTTTTAGATAGTTTTGTAGATCAATAACCATGAAATCGTACATATATCGTTATCTGTGTTGGTCAACAAAACATAGGCAAGGACAAAAAATGCATTAACGTTAACTTTCAACGATAAGCACATCTCCAGTGGCTCAGCGATCATTCGGTGGACTTATAACGCTAAAAATATGTGTTTGATACCTGTGACGGGCTCAGCAAGTATAGCCTACTGTGTAGCTTTGTGCTTAAATACAAAGAAACAAAGAATGGTGATAAGTACAAGAGCTTTCCAATAATATACAGTTTTTGTTCATTAGTTCGACTGTTGCAGAGAATCCTTCAATTGAAAATGAGCTATCCTCCAGATTGAGTGAGAATTTGGGTGAAGTCCATTGCCTTTTGGAAAGTAATCTACCTATGAGATACCTAAATCCATGTTCCAAGCGTAAGATTGGAGATGATATGTTTGCACGAAATGCAAGTATTGTGAATACAATCACGATGGCATTTCAGTTGAAGTTAAAGCGACCAGAAAGAGGGGGTCGTCCAATAGTGTCAGGAGCCAATCAAAAGAGAACAAGAAACCTGCTAATCTGAAAAAAATGATTTAATTCTTGTCATTGTAACCACTTTCGTTGTCTTACGTCGTTCAGTGATTGGCAGACTCAGATATGGTTGATCAGTCCTCAACTAAAGAAAGTCAAAGAGATAGTTCAACATTTCAGTGACTGGCAGACTCAGATATGGTTGATCAGTCCTCAACTAAAGAAAGTCAAAGAGATAGTTCAACATTTCAGTGACTGGCAGACTC
>NW_013673078.1:27349-29575 GCF_000517525.1 Limulus polyphemus | reverse complement strand
GCAGACTCAGATATGGTTGATCAGTCCTCAACCAAAGAAAGTCAAAGGGATAGTTCAACATTTCAGTGACTAGCAGACTCAGATATGGCTGATCAGTTCTCAACCAAAGAAAGTCAAAGGGATAGTTCAACATTTCAGTGACTGGCAGACTCAGATATGGCTGATCAGTCCTCAACCAAAGAAAGTCAAAGGGATAGTTGAACATTTATTGTTGCTTCTACGATTGTCACGAACCTGTTGAATAAAACATTCTTATAATTCAAAGCAAGGTCACAAGGGAATAGTCTAGAGCAAAACATCGCTATGCTCTGGGAAGACTTTTTATCTACACCAAAACAACATGTTGGGAATTTATTTGCGGTGTTCCAAACAAGAGATTGAACCCTATATCAACTAATATAATTTTCTGTTTGACCAACTCATATTCATATAAATATATAAATTAAAACATTTTTTATAATCAACTAGACAACTCATATTCATATATATATATAGATTAGAACAATTTCTTTCATCAGCTAATAGAATGTTAACTTCCAACATCCAAGAAATACGTTTATATTACATAACTATATTCTATTGAATATTGGCTCAGCGATAAAAGTATTGGGGGGGGGGAGGATTATAACATTAAAAATCTGGTTTTGACACCTCTAGTGGGTATCAATACAGACAGCCTATTGTTTAGTTTTCTGACTAAAGATGAACAAACAAAAAATCTATTAAATTTTGAACATTGACAATAGAAATTGTGTATTTAGATCCGTAAATGTTTTGTTTGTATCGTGTTTTTGTTGTTTTGGGGATTCTGCGATGTTTATGTTACGAGAACACACAAGCAATTGGTTTAGTATTTTGAAGGAGTCAAGATGAGGACGGAATAACAATGATCTCACCGTATTACATTCTCTCCTTTGTATTATTCCGCTCTACCGTTGTTTATTGTACTCTTATTGTTGAGGTAATGGCAAAGTCATTCACGTGCACGTGCAGCACATGGTCTACCTGACAGGACAAAGCTACTATCAGGTGGCACTCTAAGCCATCCGAACAGTGACCACCTGTCCTATGTAACCTATCACAATAAGATATAGTTTACAATATGCTAATTTATAGTTTGATAAAACAAGTGTAAGAAAGGTGGTGATAGAAGACCAGAACTAATTACCATACAATGATACTAATGCTTAGTTTACATAAGGTTTCGTTAATAACATAACAAAAAATGTCTTTTAAACTTTACTCTTAATTTTACTTCACAGAGGGGGAAATACTTTATTTCTGACGTCAAGAACTGTTTAAACGTTTTATGACTGACTTGTCTGTATTTTGTACACGTGTGTATGGATGTCGTACATCACAAGAAATTTAAGTTGGTCAGCTATAGATTACAAAAGGCTTAGAATAATAATTTATAAAGTTAACGTTTATTGGACTATTATTAGTGTATTTTATTACCAGATTGGCGTAGTGATACGTTTTTATTAAGTGATTTTCAGAGAATTTGCAAACGAAGCTAACAAACTTTTTATACGCGTTAGTGAAACAATATCCCAACTATTAGCGCAAGAAACTGAAAAAAATAACGAATTTCTTTTGGAAATATCTTGAAAATAAAATTCCAAATATGTTATTTTGGATAAATTGTAAACAAAAAGAGCAAGCAATTAAAATAGCGAAATTAATAATACCCCAATTGAGGATCCTTGATTTATCTTAATTGGATTTGGAAGCATTTGAATCAAGAAGTAAAAATATTTGAAATAGCATTCTTTACATAATAATCTTCTAAATATGCCATCTTCAAATTGTGAAAAAACATAAACGTACATATAAACAGGATTCAATTACGCACTTCTTCCAATAAAATTAAATATCATCCTTAGTTTATGTTTTCTGTTTCATGGCTTAAAGTCAATCCTTAGACATTAGAATATCGTCGTTTGAAGGAACAATTGAGTGTCCAATAATAATGAATCTTGTCGTTGGAAGGAACAATTGAGTGTCCAATAATAAATATAATCTTGTCGTTGGAAGGAACAATTGAGTGTCCAATAATAATAACGAATCTTGTCGTTGGAAGGAACAATTGAGTGTCCAATAATAAATATAATCTTGTCGTTGGAAGGAACAATTAAGTGTCCAATAATAATGAATCTTGTCGTTGGAAGGAACAATTGAGTGTCCAATAATAAATATAATCTTGTCGTTGGAAGGAACAATTAA
>NW_013673078.1:21571-26503 GCF_000517525.1 Limulus polyphemus | reverse complement strand
TGTCCAATAATAATGAATCTTGTCGTTGGAAGGAACAATTGAGTGTCCAATAATAACGAATCTTGTCGTTGGAAGGAACAATCGAGTGTCCAATAATAAATATAATCTTGTCGTTGGAAGGAACAATCGAGTGTCCAATAATAATGAATCTTGTCGTTGGAAGGAACAATTAAGTGTCCAATAATAAAGAATCATGTAATT
This sequence comes from Limulus polyphemus, assembly GCF_000517525.1. Lineage (NCBI taxonomy): Eukaryota > Metazoa > Arthropoda > Merostomata > Xiphosura > Limulidae > Limulus > Limulus polyphemus. The sequence goes on along the minus strand of NW_013673078.1, from coordinate 26,302 downwards.
AGAAAAAAACAGTTCAGTGGCCAATAATAAAATAATTCGTCGTTTGGAGAAACAAAGGAGTTTCCAGAAATGAACAAGGTCATCGTTAGAAGGATTATCAGAGTTTCTGATAAAGAACGGGATCATCTTTATTAATTTCTAAAATCACTTTAATGTAATAACGCTACGAAGTGGAAGAGTTTATCAGGAAAAAAAATCAGTTTATATAAATGTTTTTATAACAAACGTGGATATTTAAGTATTGTATTCGTTTTTTGTGAAGATAATTAATGTTAAGTATAATCCATATACCACAATGGAGATTATACTTTACCTTTTAATCAATAAATTATATTATTAATATAGAGCGGCAGTAAAGCACGTTATACAGGGGCAGCAATGTATGGGATTCTGGGTGTAAATAGTAAATACATATACGCTTTTATAGCTTTTCTCGTTCTTGTTTGTTTGTACTTTGGCAGTAGTTGTGTGACAGAAAAACAAATAGGAAGCTGACACGTTTCACACTTATCCTTCAGAAAGAGCTCTTATAAACAGTAAAACATAACACCCGAAAAGCATTGTCATCTTAGCTTCCTGATGGCCTTTTCTCATTTGAATGAATGGTCCAACGAGCCAGATTTCAGATGTTATTGAAATCGACCAAAAAGCTCGATCGGTTTTGAAGAGCAGACTCTCCTGGAGAAGAAGAGGCCGCTCTTTGAAAGCGCTCGAGTTTCTTGATCGATTTCAAAATGCTTAAATTTTGTTTTCACAATCCTCTGTTCCACTTTTATTTTTCATTATCATCATTAACTCCCGAATACAGCAAGCTATCTAAGGATATAAAAACAAAAAATATATATCCAGTAACGAATATAAATAACTAAATATACCGTTCTTATTTTCAATGATTAAAATGCATAGATTTATAAATTGGACAATTAACTTTCAATTTACAGTAAGATACCAATTTCAGCAAATATATCTACCATCATTCCTTTTCCTGATGAGACAAATACATCCAATGTGTATCTTGAGAATATGATCCTATTACTATAAAAATAGAGCCAAAGTTTTTACAACATAAATTTTATACAAACATAAAATGTTTATTTTGAATACTTTTTTATGTTACTCGAGTATTTTTAAATGTAACTGACAAACTACTCCGGGCAACATTGAAGTTATATTAAATCGTTTGAACTTCAACAGAGCAACTAGAGAAATGCGCGCTTTTAAGTGGAGAAAAAGTATTATTCCAAATCATTTCAAAATACGTTTCAAATTGTAAAACTCAAGCGACCGAAGTCAACCAATCATAAACTATTGTGATTCAACTCTTAAAATTTATTTCATTTTTATTATATAACTTCATACGAATGTCTCCATGTTGAATTTGTGTCTAAACATCTACCAACAATGTGATAACAACGGTAAAGATGGTGTTCTCTTGTTTCTCCTTTGCCGGGATGACCTCATACGGACGGCTATGCCTGAAAACCAGCTGACTTGTCCGAGTAGGCCACTGTGAGTATAATGAATCGTTCACGTGAACAAACAAGCAGACAAACAATGAGATTTCACTGCGTGTCACTGACGTTTTATTTCTAACATTTCTTGACAAGCAAGCTATCGATTCATGCAAAGTGCCCTCAATACATTAGTTACTTGTTAACGAAGTGACTCGTATGCCATATCTTTTAGCATAGAAACAACCTCGTAACATAAAAAAAGGAAGTAGAACGTTTCCTAACCACGCAGATAAGACGTAACAAGTGAAATAAGCGTAAGCACAAAAAATGACAAGTAACGTATTTTACAAAAATGTAAAATAACAGAATATAACCAATAGCATATAGAGACTGGGAAATGGAGATCACACCAAACAATTTCTCGTGTTGAAACTTCTACCTCATCACAAACTGTCTTCTAAACCGAAGAAAAATTAAACGTGAGATGAGTTTGTTTGTTTGTTTTTTGAATTTCGAGCAAAGCTACATGAGGGCTATCTGCGCTAGCCGTCCCTAATTCAGCAGTGTAAGACAAGAGGGAAGGCAGCTAGTCATCACCACCCACCGCAAACTCTTGAGCTACTCTTTTACCAACGAATAGTGGGGTTGACCGTCACATTATAACGCCCCCATGGCTGAAAGGGCGAGCATGTTTGGTGTGATGGGGATTCGAACCCGAACATTACGAGTCGAGCGCCCTAACCACCTGGCCATGCCGGGCAAATATGAGATGAATGGCTACAGTGGTAAACCTACGTACTAAAACATGATTGTGAACTGCAACGAACATGAACAAGTTTGAACTCATTAATGATACTATTTTATCTTGAAAAGGGATTTAGTAACAGCACTCAAATTTCTGGAAAGCTTCTGGAATTTATTTTTGCATCAGCGCAAACTGACCTTTTTAATTTGATATAAATGTTTGAAATTACAGGAAAGTGGAATTCAAACGCTTCAATAACAGAAACAGAGGAACTCGCTAATAAGCATTATTTAATAATTTAGTATCTATTCTGACAGAACCGGAGATAATACTCCATGAATAACATTTACATATAAATGTTATATAATAACGCAGAATCGCAATTTATACACGTCTGGTTTGACTTACTCACTGGCCCCCCAGTGGCACAGCGGTATGTCTGCGGACTTACAACGCTAAAAACCGGGTTTCGATACCCGTGGTGGGCAGAGCACAGATAGCCCTTGTGTAGCTTTGTGCATAATTAAAAACAAACAAACTTACTCAGTGATCACCAAGCGTTGTTTTTGAGACCATTCGTCACAGAATTAGTTTGTTTGTTTTTTCAATATATCACAAATACATACGTGTAGAAAACGTAGATAGTACTTATTTTAAACAGCATGAACTGGCTGATATCTGGTGAAGTTTTATAGCATCAGCCAGGATGTAAACCAGAATATTAACCAGGTAAAGAGTCATCGTTTTAGATATTGAAGATATCTTCCTGACGCCAGAAAAACAAGATATAACTGTAGTGATACACTGGTGTTAAGGTAGTGTTGTTATACGATTAGAAAGTTACAAGTGTTACAGCTGATAACACTGCTCTGTCACCTAGTGGTATGGTTATAAACGAAACGATAACGTTTATATCGATAGTTTACTATCGTTTGTTTGTTTGTAATTAAGCATAAGGCTACACAATGGGCTATCTGTGCTCTGCCCACCACGGGTATCGAAACCCGAATTCTAGCGTTGTAAGTCCGCAGATATGCCGCTGTGCCACTGGGGGGTGGGGGCATTCCAGCTGATAAAATTTAACTATACAGGCTAGTGACATAATTATAATCGTAGTGAGATAGTAATATGTTGTAATTACACACGTGGTATAATTACTATTATTATAGTGTAACAATGCAGTAAACTTATACCCAAGTTAACATGGTGTACTTATAGATTTAACATAATATTGTAGTTACTATTAGACGTGTTTACTGCCAGTCTTCCTATACGCTGGGGAGAAGAAAAATAACATCATGTGATATTCACCAAATAAGTACACGTGCAGAAAGTGAAACGCGTTACTTTACCAATTCCAGTGAACTCGGCATTGTTAGGTGGCGCTACAGAACGAATAAAACAATTAAATAATATTGTTGAAAAGGTACATTTTACAACGCCTTATATTATTAGGTTGTAAGTATATCTTACAATCAACACTGCTTCCATTATTTTATCTGTTTTAATGTAACACTCTGTTAAGTAATTATTCATCATCTGGTTCTTTAAAGTTTCGTCGCTCTTTAAAATCCGTGTCTTGAATGGATAAAAAAATATGTCGTAGAAACCGAGAAAAGTAACACCAATAAAGGAGTACAAAATACAACATTATTCATATTTAAAGAATGCAAGACCTAGGCCTAACCTAAGATAAGAGTATTGTCCGGCGTCTATTAACGTTCAGCATTTGAAGAAAACCTTGTAACGTTCGAAACAACAACTTTATAGCTGACTAAACACCGAACTGTTTCAGTCTGCGGAGCCTCTGTGAAAAAACACAACCGATTTACCTCACACATTCCGATTGCGCATTATATATGTTTTAATGGCGTCTCCTCAACCGATTTGACTCGGCAGAAGGACGAGGAAATTCGTTAGTTCAAAAATTGCCAAACTTCAGCATATCAGATGGTCACTTATAAACTGACGTCATATGTCCTCGAAGGACTTGGAACGACTGTTATAAAATAAACTGTACGTGTTTCTCTCAGAAAGAAAAGTTGGACTGAAGAGGACGCGTGAAAGTGTCAAAACTTGTTTCCATATAAACTTAGTGTCCCGGCAATAGTGGATGTAAACTTTATTTATTTTATAGTACTCTATACGGTATTGAGTACAAAATAACATGCAATAAATGCTCTGAATTCTACATCGGAGAAACAGGAAGAAAAATTGGAAACCAGATCGACAGAACACAATAAAAAACCGTCCCATATTTTTCACCATCGCAACTCAAAAATACATAGTACATCTATTAAAAACACAGTCATTTTAAACAAAGAACCCAATATAAACAAACGAAAAAAACCAAGGAATCCATCTTAATTGAACAAAACAACCCTACTGTAAATCAACACCCTGGGGTGCCAAGATACCTCTTCTAAGTTTTGCAAGAGTATCGGGTCATGTGACCTCTTTGTTCAATACTATATGTATATATATATATATATATATATATATATATATCGTGTCAGTAGTAATTACTTGTAC
>NW_013673078.1:19230-20571 GCF_000517525.1 Limulus polyphemus | reverse complement strand
CAAAACCTTGTCGAAACGTTGTACATTTGCTGTTATGTTAAACTTATATTAAAGTTTTTTTTTCTTCATTACCCATTCAACCCGTCTCCAAACATCATGAGTACTTACTTGCTATCAAAAAAGGACGAGAAGATTTATGGTTCGTGGTTAAACTTTAAAAAATAAGTGTGCTCGATAACCGTTTAGCCAGAGTATAGCTTATAACGTTTTGAAAAATCGCGATTCGAGTTCGAACAAGTAGAATTAACAACCTTTAATACAGCTAAACCAGCTTGGAGGTGGGTCAACTTGTTTCAGTCCGAATGTCGGTTGATGGCACATTAAACCTAAAATGACCGACTTATTATTATACTTTTCACACATTGCATCATTTTCAATATTATTGTAGGTTACAACAAACATGGTAAAATGTGTGAAATGCATAGATGATCCCAGCAGTTACTAGTGAGATTAATGGCAATATTAATGGTGTTTTTGTTTACATTTCTTGTGTGACTATTAGGGACCATGTGATCAACAAAATCATATGTCTTAATGCACAAATAGGTTAGAAAAATGCGTTTAAAATGCTCATGAGGTGGACTCCATCCGAATTATAGGGTTCAGAATATTAAGCTAACAACTTCTATGTTTACGTTTAAAGTGACTGTAATTACATCACGATAATACGATTACAGTTCCGGAATCATATTTGAACAGGCACAATTAAAAAAATACAAATGTTTTTTTTTTAATAAAGATTGTTTTATTATTATTAATTTACCAAACGCGTCATAATTGTGCGTTTAAAAAAAACTACATTTTCTGCAGCTAAGTAGCGCTCGTAACCTTATCCCAATTTGAAGTTACTGTATCAGCATGATGTGAAATGTACAGATATCATCAGAAAAGATAACTCTTCTAGTAAACTTCCGCATTTGTAAGCTAACCTAAGTAATAAGGTGAATAACGAAGGGCAACGAAATCAAAGCAATTGTTTTTTGCATGACATTAACTACAGTTGTTTTTGCATGACATTAACTACAACTGTTTTTGCATGACATTAACGACAAGTTGTTTTTGCATGACATTAACTACAACTGTTTTTGCATGACATTAACTACAAGTTGTTTTTGCATGACATTAACTACAGTTGTTTTTACATGACATTAACTACAATTGTTTTTACATGACATTAACTACAACTGTTTTTGCATGACATTAACTACAATTGTTTTTGCATGACATTAACTACAACTGTTTTTGCATGACATTAACTACAGTTGTTTTTGCATGACATTAACTACAACTGTTTTTGCATGACATTAACTACAACTGTTTTTGCATGACATTAACTACAAC
>NW_013673078.1:17526-19018 GCF_000517525.1 Limulus polyphemus | reverse complement strand
AAACTACATTTTCTGCTGCTAAGTAGCGCTCGTAACCTTATCCCAATTTGAAATTACTGTAGCAGCATGATGTGAAATGTACAGATATCATCAGAAAAGATAATTCTTCTAGTAAACTTCCGCATTTGTAAGCTAACCTAAGTAATAAGGTGAATAACGAAGGGCAAAAGTCCTAATTAAACAGACCAACGAAATCAAAGCAATTGTTTTTGCATGACATTAACTACAACTGTTTTTGCATGACATTAACTACAGTTGTTTTTGCATGTCATTAACTACAGTTGTTTTTGCATGTCATTAACTACAAATGCTTTTGCATGACATTAACTACAGTTGTTTTGCATGACATTAACTACAGTTGTTTTTGCATGACATTAACTACAGTTGTTTTGCATGACATTAACTACAACTGTTTTTGCATGACATTAACTACAGTTGTTTTTGCATGACATTAACTACAGTTGTTTTTGCATGACATTAACTACAATTGTTTTTACATGACATTAACTACAACTGGTTAATGTCATGCAAAAAAATGTCATGCAAAAACAACTTGTAAACTACAATTCATACGCTGTAGATGCGGTGATGCAGGCAGGATTAAATGTCTAGAAGATCAAGTTTGTTATGTAATGATTAACGTAATATCCCGTGTCGTGTCAATACAGACGTCACTAAGTTAAGACACATGACGTTATAGGCTGTTTGATATCGAATAAGACGTCATTAGGTACGGACCTTGTAGTAAAGAAGTAAAAGGATATGAAAATGAAACAACAACAAAAAAATAATATAATCATCAAAGCTAAGCGGCGAGCAGTAGCGACACCTCACTATACGAAGCCCATTATGGTGAGATGTTCCCCTCGATTAGTGAAATTACCAGAATTAATAATCTGGACGAGACACACCATACAGTACAGGAGCTTTGTTTGTCTGTTGTTAAGCGCAAAGCTATTCCTTGTGCTATCTGGGCTTTGTCCATCGCGGGTATCGAAACCAATTTTTTAACGTTATAAACCCTCAGACTTACCGCCGGGGAATGGTTCAAGAGCCTGGGTAGAGTTTTCATCTTGTATCTGAGGGCAAAAGGTTTGAATGTGTTTTCCTACTCAGATTTATATACTAATTTCAAAGGGTGATGATAGCCAATTTTTCTCCAGAATCAGCTGACACACTCGTATAAGTTTCAGTCAAAAATTAGTGGTTGTCTATGACATATATCACCAACAAAGATACAATGATAATTATTAACTGGTTCTGTTTCCATCACAACTTGATAACAAATAATTTTTTATACCCTATAAAACAAACTAAAGCAGTACCATGTGTAATCTTGTTTCACTTTTCTCGGATCAAATTGGTCATCGGAAATTGTGAATGTAACAACAATGTAAGGCCTTTTGTAAGTAAATCACAACAATGTAAGGCCTTTTGTAAGTAAATCACAACAATGTAAGGACTTTTGTAAGTAAATCATAACAATGTAGGG
>NW_013673078.1:0-16755 GCF_000517525.1 Limulus polyphemus | reverse complement strand
ATGTAGGACCTTCTGTAAGTAAATCTCAACAATATAAGGCCTTCTGTAAGTAAATCTCAATGATGTAGGACCTTCTGTAAGTAAATCTCAATAATGTAAAGCCTTTTGTAAATAAAGCACAACTTTTATATATTTTTTTCAAATTTTTAATCTACGAGTCTAAATCTCACTCTGATTAAAACACATTTCTTTTATTATAAGGTTAATTTAGACAAACACCAAACCTAGTCTAATTTTTGTTGAGACATACTCATCATTTAAACTACATGCATTCTACAATGAATAAAACCCTATAACCTCCTTAACCTACGTGTTTTTCTAACATCTATCTTGTAGACAAACATATTCTTCACTAGCACATTCGTTGAACACTTTACAATGTAAAATAAAAATAGTTTTAAAAGTAGTAATTAGTGTGCTTATTGTATTTGTTAGAAAAAGTTGCTCATTATATACATATATATAATTACTAGTTTCATTGTTATTTAATGTTATTTCATGTGATTACCAGTTTCACTGTTATTCATGCGATTATGTGGGACATTAAAACTATTTACGTGGAGCTGATAGCGCAAATTTTAGGTAAGGTTTTCAACCTTGTGTCCGAGGCCAAAAGGTTTGAAGTTGTTGTCTGTAGATTAAAAAAAATTCGTTCTTGTATCCATTTTTTCTCAGAAGACGATAAACATACAAGAACAATAACATGAGATTACTAGTTTCATTGTTATTTAATGTTATTTCTTGTGATTACAAGTTTCATTGTTATTCATGTGATTACTAGTTTCATTGTTATTCATGAGATTACTAGTTTCATTGTTATGCAATGTTATTCATGTGATTACTAGTTTAATTGTTATTTAATGTTATACATGAGATTACTAGTTTCATTGTTATTTAATGTTATTTCTTGTGATTACAAGTTTCATTGTTATTCAATGTTATTCATGAGATTACTAGTTTCATTGCTATTCAGTGTTATTACTAGTTTCATTGTTATTCAGTGTTCAAAAGAAAAAAAATACGGGTTTCTTTCTCGAATTTTCAATCGCAAAAAAAATAATAAAAAAATACGGGTTTCTTTCTAATAAATGCCATGAACTTACTTTTGCAACGGAAAACGAACTGTTCTATATTCTGCGAAACTGCAGTGAGTCGATTCAATGTTCGTATCTTGTTGATGATGAAACTTTACTTACAATCTGTAGTTCGTGTATTATACTATTGCAACTGAATGATTGACGTTGAGATATCCTGTTTTCTAAAACGGACACTGGGGGGCATTTCTAAAACAGTTCTCGATCAAAAACATATTGATATGTTCTGAGCAATTCATGGTAAGTTACTAGAAAAAACAAGGTGTTGTTGGAGGGAGGGATTGGAAGATAAAAATATAAACGTTATTTGAAATGAGGCTAGATTTAGAGTGTAGTAATATATTTAATTAATTGACTACATCCGTCAATATATCGATTCACAATCCAATCGAAGCAGCCTTAAAATTAATTAGTGCCCTTTAGCTAAAAAAAAAAAAAATCCAAGACAAATTTCGGAGCTCTGATCCGAAGAGATCTGTTAGAAATTAAGCCCTGGTTACGCATCTCAAATAGAAACAACCATGTTCGATTTTATCACCATTGTTTATAAGTGGGATCGCCCACATTACTAGTTTCATTGTTATTCATGTGACTACTGGTTTCGTTGTTATTCAATGTTATTCATGTGATTACTAGTTTCATTGTGACTTAATGTTATTCATGTGATTACTAGTTTAATTGTTATTTAATGTTATACATGTGACTACTAGTTTCGTTGTTATTCAATGTTATTTTGTTGTTGTTGTTGCGATTGGAAATTCGATGTACTCAGTTATAACTTAGGATTTAGTAAATAAAAAAAAAAAACACGGAAATTTAGTTTTCACAGACAATTGTTTTTTGTTTGTTTGTTTTTAATTATGCACAAAGCTACAATAGGGCTATTTGTGCTCTGCCCACCACGGGTAGCGAAACCCAGATTCTAGCGTTGTAAGTCCGCAGACATACCGCTGTGCCACTGGGGGGCTTCACAGATAATAAATACCTTTAAAGGCTCCCACGACCAACGTTTCTATTATGGGGCATTAAAATTCACGCAAAAGTTTGTTTGTTTGTTTTTGAATTTCGCGCAAAGCTACACGAGGGCTATCTGCGCTAGCCGTCCCTAATTTAGCAGTGTTAGACAAGAGAGAAGGCAGCTAGTCATCACCACCCACCGCCAACTCTTGGGCTACTCTTTACCAACAAATAGTGGGATTGACCGTCATATTATAACGCCCCCACGGCTGAAAAGGCGTGCATGTTTGGTGGGACGGAGATTCGAACCCGCGACCCACAGATTTGCGAGTCGAGCTCCCTAACCACCTGGCCATGCAAGTAAACAGATCTGAGATCAGCTTCGTTTTAGTTCGTTTTCACTCCAAGTCCCATATATTGTGTTCGTGAGTGTAAAACATTTAGATGTGCGAAAATATGTCATACATTATGAGATTTCTTCAACAACGCTGCAACTCTATAGAAATATACGTTTCTCCCATGAATAGTAAACAACAGAAGAAAAAATGTTAAATCGTTTCATTTGCTGTGAAATTCATAAACAGAACGCTTGACACATTTACAAACAGAACACTTGACACATTTACAAACAGAACGCTTGACACATTTACAAACAGAACACTTGACACATTTACAAACAGAACGCTTGACACATTTATAAACAGAACACTTGACACATTTAAGAACCTTGACACATTTATAAACAGAACACTTGACACATTTACAACTACGAAGCGTGAAATTTCGTGATTATTTGAAAATAACAAGAAGATTTACGCTAACCTGAAAATGACAGACACATCATGTTGGCTTTATAACTCGCCCCGAGAAATCAATTAAATTCTGTGTCCGGGAGTAAAACATGCCCCCTGCCGACAGTATATTCGATACAAAATGAAATATATATATATATATTTTTTTTTCAGACAAATAAAGACCAAGATATTTAACGTTCATTTAGTACGCGAAAATCTGATTTAGAGAGTGAATTTCTCGCACGCAATTGACACACTCCCTGTAAAGCCTCACTTCTAACAGCTTCCTGATTAATAAGTTTAATACACGCCAGATATCAGTGTAATGTTGAGAACATAACAATTTTTAACATTTATTTTCGTGACGAATGCAACCAAAAACAAAAGTAATTTAATCAGTTCAACTAATACTTTATTAATACTGATTTGTTTGTAGTTAAGCACAAAGCTACACGATGGGCTATCTGTGCTCTGCCCACCACGGGTATCGAAGCCCGGTTTCTAGCGGAATCAGATTGTTAATGTGCTCTTTGTTTTTGCCCCCCCCAACTGCGGACTTACAACACTAGAATCCGGGTTTCGATACCCGTGGTGGGCGGAGCACAGATAGCCCATTGTGTACCTTTCTGCTTAATTACAAACAAACAAATCTTTGTTTTTTTGGGTTGAAATGTCGAAATGATTTTACCTTCCTACACAATGCTGTTAGGGATTGTTGCGAAATTTTCGTTCTAATATTCTAATATACAAAGGATTTTACCCCCCTACCCTACACACGCACATAACGTTTTAGTCTGTTACAGAACTGAAATAAAACATATCTGTTTTTCCTTCTTTACGATTCTTTCTTAAACATTGTGCTTTCTCTACCTATAAAATTCACAGCCCTAAAAACAATGTAACGCCACCTGGTGCCCTGCTTTCTCGCCTGTAAGAACATATATAAACTTTAGCACCCATAAATCCCATTTAGTCTCATTCGTAAATGTTGTTTCTATTCAAAAAATAACAAAATGGCGCTTCAGCGCCACAGTGCCTAATACAAGTCTAAGGCGTAACGATCATACGGGGGACTCAATCAAAAAATAAATCAAACTGGCACAAAGGGTATATGTTGGATATCATAGAAGTACCTTATCAAATGTTCAACTTGTTTGGAAGAAAACAATGTAAGGAATAGCTAAGTGGTTGAAGTTAATGTAGTTTGTTTGTCTGTTTTTGAATTCCGCGCAAAGCTAAACGAGGGCTATCTGCGCTAGCCGTCCCTAATTTAGCAGTGTAAGATTAGAGTGAAGGCAGCTAGTCATCACCACCCATCCCCAACTCTTGGATTACTCTTTTACCAACGAATAGTTGGATTGACCGCCATATTAGAACGCCCCCACAGCTGAAAGGGCGAGCATGTTTGTAGGGACGGAGGGGGGATTCGAACCCGCGATGTTTAGCGTGCCAGAGTATGAATCTGAGGATCCACGGATTGCATCCCGTTGTCGTAAAAACGCGATTCGCACGTTGGGGCCGTTATAAGAGCAGCTTGTGTTGCCTTTACGATGAGATTAATTCGTAAAGTTTTGTTCCAAACATAACCTGCCCAAAAAGGTTCGTCATTTTAACACCGTAAATATATTGGACCATAAATTAATGGTGTACTTTAAGGGGTTCGTCATTTTAACACCGTAAATATATTGGATCATAAATTAATGGTGTACTTTAAAGGATTCGTCATTTTAACACTGTAAGTATATTGGATCATAATTTAATGATGTACTTTAAAGGATTCGTCACTTTTACACTGTAAATATATTGGATCATAAATTAATGATGTACTTTAAAGGATTCGTCATTTTAACACTGTAAATATATTGGATCATAAATTAATGATGTACTTTAAAGGATTCGTCATTTTAACACTGTAAATATATTGGATCATAAATTAATGATGTACTTTAAAGGATTCGTCATTTTAACACTGTAAATATATTGGATCATAATTAATGATGTACTTTAAAGGATTCGTCATTTTTACAACGTAAATATATTGGATCATAAATTAATGATGTACTTTTTACTGTAAAAGAAGTTCTATGTTCCGAAACATTAAATTATAATCGTAATAATTTCCATTTGACTGAAGTTTTCACCTCGTAAAGGCTTAGGTAATTCTTGAGATCCCCATTAAATATAACTTCAATAAAAACCGAAAATATTTCACACTACCGTTGATTTTTTTCACACTCTTAAGAAACCTATCCCCGTATTTCATCTGTTCTTCACAAAAATTTTGTTTTCAATATAGCAAAATGTTTTCCGAGAAAAATTGTCAACAGATCAGGCACGGATTGGCTCACCAAGAAAAATCCAGTTGCGCCCTCTTGGAAAAGTACGTAAAAAATAAATTAATTCTCTACCAGCACAATAGAGAATTAATTGTTTCTTTATTGCCATCATATTAACATTTATTTGAATATTTTTCTGTTAAAGACGTTTGCTTGTTTGTTTGTTATTAAGCACAGAGCTATACAATGGGCTATCTGTGTTGTGCCCACCACACGAATATCGAAACCCGGTTTGTTTGTTTTTTTTAGCGGAATGAGCCAGTGGGGATCGTGTGAACTACGTATAACTGGTGTTTTAACATTAGATTATTTACACTCATTAAACACGTATTTTTCTTATTTCTATAAGAAATTTGTGAGACTTTTCTAACTTTTTTTCCCCGATAAAAGTTCAGAGTTCCCTCGGCCCTTGCAATAGATGAACTCCCACACAAACTCAATTTGGCAAGGTCACCGTTTCTGCTTGAATTTTGTTTCTGTCGAGAGGTGGTGTTTGTTCTAAGAGCTCGAGAAGAGAAGATCACATATAGAGATATTTTTAGGTAGACACACAAACAAAATCAAGATGTTTGGCTATTTTAACGAGTGTCAGCACGAATCTCTTATTTCCAAAACCACACAGAAGAGCAAGAGAGTTTGAGCATTTTATTTTACTTTGAACAGTAATTTCTCGAAACTTCGCTTTGAAATGATCAACTTCAAACATTCCGAAGCTTGGGTTTCTAGGCTAGCACTCTCAGTTACTAAGATAATTACGTAAAGTATTTTAAATACACCCGTTGTTTTACAATTAAAATATGATGACGTAGATTATGACGTAAATTACAATTTCGCAAACGTTCAAATCATTCCATAGGTGGCCGCCAGGTGGTTAGGGGGCGCTCGACTCGCAATGTGAGGGTCGCGGGTTCGAATCCCCGTCACACCAAACATGCTCGCCCTTTCAGCCGTGGGGCCGTTATAATGGGACGGTCACTCCCACTATTCGTTGGTAAAAGAGTAGCCCAAGAGTTGGCGGTGGGTGGTGATGACTAGCTGCCTTCCCTCTAGTCTTACACTGCTAAATTAGGGACCGTTAGCGCAGATAGCCCTCGTGTAGTTTTGCGCGAAATCCACAACAAACAAGCATTCCATAGGTGCTCATTTCAGGCTTAAATTATCACGTGAGGAAGACTGAATCATTAGGCTTAATCTTTGGAAGTGTAATGTTTATCGAAAACCTGTTCAATAATCGTAAAACAGCATGTCAGAAGTTATTTAGTATAAGTTTGACTCACCTTCAAGCTACCATTAAGTGGCAATAGTTAGTGTAATAAGATTAGCATTGTTTCTTTAAGCAAAGAATATATAAACAACAGCGAGAATAGAGGGGGGAAAAAAATGTTACTCGCTCAAGAGAACGTAATCAATTTGTTCTGTTAAGCTATATTTATGCTATACGTTATCACCCAATAGATAAAACTGCCTTAAGGGCTACATGGTTAATTAGCGAACCCGATACAAAAAGAAGTAAGCAGTATAACGTAGACAATGGCACTCTCGGCTAAAATGTGGCGAAACACTTATCATTGCGATTGTGGCGACAACAAACTGGCGGAATGAAGTGACCAAGGCACAACCGTGTTTTCCACGTGAGCCGCGATATGGATAATATATTGAGAAGTTAAGTAGCCTATTCAGAAGAAGCTAAAAGCGTCATTTTATCAGGTAGTTATTTGATGTTATGTTATATCCACGGCGGAAGTTCCATTAAACGCAGTGTCTCCCTTTTAAACACTAAGTGTGTGTTGGCCAGTAACATCAGTTTAGACTGACGTTATGAATGGTAGTGCTTGGCCCAGGTCTTAATACAACAAATTCTTCAATGTCTAAAGCGACCAGCGAGTCACAGAAATAAGCTGTTACTACAACTCATCAAAAACCCTTTTCTTAAAATACAGAAATACGGATTTGATCAACGGTTTCTTTTTAATAGCTTGAAATATTTCAATTAATGTGGATTTGATAAAACACTTAAGTTGCATTATACAAAGAAAAAAAAGACGAGTCTACAGAAATGTAAATAAGTGGTCGACTACAGCGGTATAATAGTCGTATAGTCTAGTGCAAACTTTGAAAGGATAATTATTTGGAAACGCTTGAAGCACATATTTGTGTAACGTTTCACTAATTACACATTAAATTATTCAATTATTAATTAGTTAAGTAGTCTACTTGCATCACTAATGACTTATTTTTTTATACTACTGTCTGTTTTCTACTAATCATTTACTGTGTCTTAAGAAACGTTTCACGTTTGTTTGTAATTAAGCACAAAGCTGCACAATGGGCTATCTGTACTCTGCCCACGAAACACGCCGTTTAGCGTTGTAAATCGGCAGACATACCGCTGTGCCACTGGGGGGGGGGCGTAGATGATCGGTTTGTTTGTTTGTAATTAAGCACAAAGCTACATAATGGGCGCTATCTGTACTCTGCCCACCGCGGGTATCGAAACCTGGCATCTAGCATTGTAAGTCCGCAGACATACCGCTGTGCCACTGGGTGGCGTAGATGATCGGTTTGTTTGTTTGTAATTAAGCATAAAGCTACACAATGGGCTATCTGTACTCTGCCCACCACGGGTATCGAAACACGGGGACGTGAATAGATAAATTTTCATAAACGGAACCCGTTTTTTCACTTGCAACTTTAGCTGATAAACTTCTATAATTAGAAGTTTATCTTATGAAACAAACAAACAAACAACCAAATCGATCATCTACGCCCCCCAGTGGCACAGCGGTATGTCTGCCGATTTACAATGCTATAAGGCAGTGGGTTAGCGGTAAGTTTACAGATTTATAATGCTTGCATCCGGGGTTGAATTCCACACGGTTGACAGAGCGCAGGTAGCCCATTATGAAGGTTTGTGCTAAAACAAACAAATGAACATACGATGTTAGTAACGCCGACAAAATGTTAGTTAGACAATCTTATAGTTTTCCATTGACTAGAAATCACGTGATAAGAACGTGAAATCACGTGATAAATAGAACACGGAATGCTATGTCTCTTTTTCCCAACTATTTTTGGTGTTTTTGATGAAAAGCTTCTGAAAAATGTGCAGGTTTTGTATGAATGAAGGAAACAGAAACTGAAATTCTATGGATTGACTGTTTCAGAAAAAAACTATCTGCTTCAACGGTCCCTAATTTTGAACTGACAGAGTAACGAAAATGCAACTAGTCAACGGCCCCCACTAATTTCGAACTGACAGAGTACAGGAAATGTAGCTACTCAACGGCCCCCACTAATTTTGAACTGACAGAGTACAGAAATGCAACTGGTCAACGGCCCCCACTAATTTTGAACTAACAGAGTACCAAGAATGTAGCTAGTCAACGGCCCCCACTAATTTTGAACTAACAGAGTACAGGGAATCTAGCTAGTCAACGGCTCCCACTAATTTCGAACTAACAGAGTACAGGGAATCGAGCTAGTCAACGGCCCCACTATTCATAAGTAGATAGATAATAAAATATACACGATTGTATTAGGTCGTAAAGTGTGTTTTAACGCCCATGTAATCTGCGTATATTTAGTATCTTTATTCCCGAACGAAGCTTTCCAGTACTCTCTTTAGAAAAAAAAAAAAAGTCTGAATAGAGACTTAAGCTCATTAGCATGTCTAGAATCTGAATTGTCCGCAAGCATGGTTGAATTCATAATAGTTTCTAGGCTATGAGGGAGTAAAAAGTAATAGTACATCTAAAATCCCACACAAAACATGGTAGAGGGCGCATACGTTGCGCTATTTAAGATCTGGTTTCTCGGTTCTATAAAGTCGTTTTCTCCGAGGAGTTTTAACGAGAGCTTACTTGCTGCTTTAAGGTGGCTAAGTGGGGTAACTGTCTAAACTTGAGCGCTTTTACTATTTTTTTTTCAAGAAGAACACAGTTCGACCAACCCCTCCTAAACTATTTATCTTTGTGGCTGAATATTATTAAGAGATGTGTTCGTTTGGCAGTAAATACTGTTGTTGTTGTTGTTGTTGCTTTTTTTTTTAGATTGAAAGAGTACTATTCTTTTCTTAAACTTGAATACCAAAAACCGTGACACCCCTCTGTAGCCTACCAAATCCCCCCCCCCCCGAATTCAGTTTCATCAACTCACGGGTTCTCGTAAAATAATGAAACGTGGTAAAGAATACTTACTATGGACTGAAAATAAAACTCTTTAAACGAAAAGCAAAAGTGACGAAACGTTATATTGTTCCATCCAGTAGATGGATATATATATTGTTGGAATATCACGTAAGGAAAGTAATTTAGCATAAAAATCTTACACCACAAGCCTAATAAGCCTCTAGGTATTTAACAGTTTAGAGAATACTATGAGAAATTTCACGTTTTTAAAAGGTTGAATTTCTCAATAGGCAT
The DNA here is from genome assembly GCF_000517525.1 of Limulus polyphemus. NCBI lineage: Eukaryota > Metazoa > Arthropoda > Merostomata > Xiphosura > Limulidae > Limulus > Limulus polyphemus. The sequence continues at coordinate 7,153 of NW_013673078.1, read as the reverse complement.
ACGAATAGCCTACGTTTCTTCATCTAATTACAGAACAACTTATTTATTTGTATTATTTAAAACAATACATAGTTTAATACGAAAACGAGCATCTAAAATACCCCCCCCCCCAGTGGCACAGTGATAAATCTGCGAGCTTATAACACTAGAAATCGGGTTTAGATACCCGTGGTGGGCACAGCACAGATAGTCCATTGTGTAGCTTTGTGCTTTACAAGAAACAAACAAACAAACCTCTACAATCGAGAGTATATGTGTTAAAACATGTAAAACAGAAATAGGATTATTTTAAAAATTCGTTTCCGTTTCTTTTTCTACTTCGACTGTTCCATTACAGTATTTTTTATATACTTACATAAAGAAAATTATATGAACGATAATAAAACACCAACCCAGGAAATTCGTTTCATCATAAGAGGAGGCTTATCGAGAAAGCGTAAACCTAAGATTTTTACTTTGAGAGGGGGGAAATGCTTTTACTAGGGACACGTGTTTATGTCAAGGTATACCTGTCGTGAGAGTGATATTGGTATTAAGTTGGGCTTACACTGATTGTAAGTGACAGAGAAGTACGTAGCAATCTATCAAGTAAAACAAGCCCAGACACATCGAGAAGTTAAGATACTTCCTCAAACACAAGAGATAGAAGGCTGTCTCGGCTTTACCCCTACGCTATCATATCTTGTTTTGACTTTCACTTCGAAACCCGGTTTCTAGCGTTGTTAAGTCCGCAGATAGTCCGCTGTGCTACTGGGAGGCGAAACGGAAATTGGGAAGACTTTCAAATTACGTCAGACGTTCTAAAAAAACACCATATATTTCACTGTCGATAAATGGGTTGAAGCCTCTCTCAGTCTTGGGACACTCATCGTCACTTCGAACTTCCTTATAACCCAATAACGTCAATAATATTGTGTTGCATGTATTAAGTTTTTACCTATTTTTGTTTTCGTAGTAAACATAAGTACGTAAAAAAAATAAAGTAAAAAACACGTGAAATAATTATTCCAAAAGAAAATAACATGAACGTAATTATATATATATATATAATTTATGGTTAGATTTTTGTGTCTTTTTGTTGTTAAACACAACGCTACATAACGGGCTGTCTGTGATCTGCCCACCTTGGCTATCTAAATCTGATTTTGAGCATTATAAGCCCGCAGTATTAACCCAGAACTACCGGGAACGTAAAGTTAAGCGACCGTTATCCCTAGCAGCTCATTTTTTAGCTTTTATTAATTGTAAGAGAATTTACATAACTTTTAATAAACCACGTTTAAGGCTAATATTAGATACAAGTTTAAGAAATGTATTAAAGACAGCTCTGAACAATTTAAATAAATTATGTTTCCACATGTTCTAACTTAAAACGACTTACAATGTTATTAAGAAAAGGGAACTGTGTGGTTACTGATCTTTCACAGTGACCCCCCTTCTCAAAAGTGGCTCAGTGTTAAGTCTGCAGGCTTACGATGCTTGTTTGTTTGTTTTTGAATTTCGCGCAAAGCTACACGAGGGATATCTGCACTAGCCGTACCTAATTTAGTAGTGTAAGACTAGAGGGAAGGCAGCTAGTCATCACCACCCCCAATTCTTGGGCTACTCTTTTACCAACGAATAGTGGGATCGACCGTCACATTATAACGCCCCCACGGCTGAAAGGGCGAGCATGTTTGGTGGGACGGGGATTCGAACTCGCGACCCTCAGATTGTGAGTTGAGCGCCTTATCCACCTGGCCATGCCTGGCCCTTACGATGCTAAAAGTCGGATTTCGCTACCCATAGTTGGTAGAGAAGAGATAGCCTATTGTGCATCCGTGTACCTAAATCAATCTTTCATTGTTCATGTAAGCCTAGTTTTAAGGATTGGATGAAACGTGTGTTTAAGTTTGTTAATTAGTGTAACGTTTTGTGTTTATGTAAATTACGTGAAATAATATTATCCTTTTTTTCTCTCTCTCTAAATAATCACAATCTTTGTTTGTTTTGGCATAAAGTTACATAATGGACTATCTGCGATCTGTCCGCCATGTGCAATTAAACTCCGGATTCTACCGATGACCCACTGGTGGACAATTTTTACAAGGAATTCACTGATTTTTAATTGTATGTTGTATTGCTGAAAAAGTAGAGGTCAGGTTGCAGAGTCTTCTGATGATTTTTTGTCTTAGCTCAAACTTTCACAAAGGGCTCAAACTTATCACTGAGCCACCAGGGAGACTTAATGTATAACCTTTCAAACTTGCCACTGAGGGACTTAATATATAACTCTTCAAACTTATCACAGAGCCACCAGGGGGACTTAATGTATAACCTTTCAAACTTACTACTGAGCTACTGAGAGACTTAATGTACAATCCTTCAAACTTACCACTGAGCTACTGAGGGACTTAATGTATAACCCTTCAAACTTACCACTGAGCTACCAGGGGACTTAATGTATAACCCTTCAAACTTACCACTGAGCAACCAGGGGGATTTAATGTATAACCTTTCAAACTTACTACTGAGCTACTGAAGACTTAATGTATTCCTTCAAACTTACCACTGAGGGACTTAATGTATAACCCTTCAAACTTACCACTGAGCTACCAGGGGACTTAATGTATAACCCTTCAAACTTACCACTGAGCAACCAGGGGGATTTAATGTATAACCTTTCAAACTTACTACTGAGCTACTGAGGAACTTAATTTATAACCCTTCAAACTTGCCACAGAAACACTGAGGGACTTAATGTATAACCCTTCAAACTTACCACTAAGCAACCAGGGGACTTAATGTACAATCCTTCAAACTTACCACTGAGTCACCGGGGGACTATTTTTAAGATGTGGTACAAAGTGTGAGAAAGACCAATCACCTGAAGATCATTTAAGTTTTACTTATTATTCTACTACTCTTTCGATACACAGATTAAGTAATGGCGTTAAACATTGTGTTAACGGTGTTAAAGCGTCACGATTCTTGTAGGTGAAGTGTGAAAAGTAACACTGAACCTATCACTTAAAACCTTTCATGTTACACGTTACGTTATCTTCTTCTTCGAACGGCCTTCTGCACTAGTGGTTAAATGATGATTAAAAGAACTCAGTTTACTTTTACTTAGTATTACCTTACACGGTGACTATATAGAAACCAATGTTTACTAACTGTATCTTCGTTATGAAAGCCGAACTGATTTTGTGCAACAAACAGTGAAATTGGATAAGAGAAACGAATTTTCACTCACTTGTCCTCCAGTTTTCTAGTCTATTTTTCATCTTTCTGTCTTTTTTTTCTCAAGAAAAAACAACCACGTTGGTGCGATGCACAGTTATGACGTGTTTAGCGCAGCTGCATGGTATATGAGATAACTATATTTGTTTCTGTTTCTGCAAGGTTAAGAAGGTTCGTTTCGTTTGCCGGACATAAAAGAAACGTAATATATCAGAAGGTTCGTTTCGTTTGCCGGACATAAAAGAAACGTAATATATGTCTTTTGATGGATAATTTATAAAGTGAGAAAAATATATTACGTTTCTCTTATGTCCCGCAAACTAAACGAACCTTCTGATATATTACGTTTCTTTTATGTCCGACAAACTAAACGAACCTTCTGAACAACACAAGATTTTAATCTCACCAAATCCCAACTTTCCACTCATCTTTCTTACCGTAACTCTGTTTTTAATCAACCCCAAAAAATCCGTTCAGTCATGTAAGAGTTATAACTATTTATAATAACGAAACACATTAACACTTTATTAACCCTGAACAAAGTAAAAAGTGTGAAAACATTGTGGTGCTGCCAATCATCACAATACATAACCTACATAGGTTATTACCTAATACATCCATATAACCTCTTAATATCACGTGGAACAAACACGATTGGACGTTACCAAGCGTACGAACACTTCAACAAATGTTACAAAATTATATTCTGGCTATTTAATAATAAAAGTGTCCATAATGAACGTCTTTGGACATCAGAGGACTCATGTTATCCAAATGACGAGTACATTAAGTTAGTTTCAAGACAAGTGGTAGCGTTTTGTCTCTCCCCCCCCCCCCCATCCTGTTCTTCGTGGTATTTTAATATTACAAACTACACAACAAAAATAAGTCCTAAGTACGAATGAAAACAGAGTTAAGAAATAACTGACGACGATTTTTTTCTGGTGTACTGTAATAACAATAAGCGTTTAACATCTAAGTTTACTTAAGAGACCGTTCCTTGTGTTGTTTTAAAAAGATTAACATTAAAGACAGGGTCCACTGACCTATTGTCCGAGTTGTAGTTTATGTGCAACATCTTTCCACAACAGAAACCTATATAAGGTTGGTGCCTGTCGTTTTCAGTAATTTTCAAAGATTTTTACATCAGCGGATGATGTTTTCTCAGGGACTGATGATAATTATTCACCTATCATCTTATCAGCAGATTAGATTAGGATTAGGATTAGCAGATGCTTCTAATCTCTGTTGGATTCTCACCATTTCAGAAAATATCTTTTAACCACTAATGCTTCCGGCCTACCTCCTTTTTAATGGTACAGTTGCCGAGGTTCTTTTAATGACTGAACTCATCCGTCAAGCTGACTACATCATGCAACAAGCCATTTGCTCTCAACCAACAGATGTTAATAGTAGGCCTGACAAACCAAACGTAAGTCGATGAGAGAGAGAGAGAGAGAGAAATAGGTAAAAAGGATTGGTATTATTTTCTTTAACCTCTAATTACAATAGACTAAGATTATATAAACACGAACGACACCCAGCGTGATATTTTAGAAATAAAAAATTGATTTTACATCATCATTAAAATAAGTACATTGTAGTTACTGACATCCCAAAGTTAAAAACAGACAGACAGAATGTAGAAGAATAAAATGATAGAAAAAAAGTGGGTAGAGTTCACTCACACGCGTAAACGTGGGGAACAGCCGTGAAATGTGAAATGAAAAGTAGAATGACCCAAAGGTCATCCTAACCAATAAGAGAAATAACCGTGATAACTTTTGATTGGATGTCCACTCAATAACTAAGAGATTGCGTATTTAGACTTGGAAATCTTTCACAATGAGCCTGGTGATTTGAAAAGGAACGCTCTTAATTTTAACCTTACTAAAGACATGTTCGAACCTTCTTGGTGGCTCAGCTTGAAGGATGCCTAAATTCGGGTTCAATCCCTGCGGTGAGAACAGCGCAGACAGAACTTAAGCAAACAAACAAACGAAAAAAACTTTATACTTTCAGATTTGACCATTAACTGTATCATGTACTCAACCATATCGTGTGCCCCCCCCCCAAAAAAAAATACAGTGGATAAAATTAATTCGTGCGGAAGCAGACAGGCGGAAAAAAATGGAAATGTTTAGAAACTTCAGATGATTTTAAAACTATGCTCACGTGGAAATGAATGAGTTTATTTGTTTTTATAGAGCAAAGCCACATTGGGCTCTCTGCTATGTCCAACGAGGGGAAGTGAACCACGGATTTTAGCGTTACACGTCCGTAGACTTACTGCTGTCCCCACCCCTCCAGGGGAAAATCTGAATCAGATTCGCCGTTATTGTAATTTAGGACTAGAATGATAATTTTAACACAATCCTATAACGTTCAATTGCTTGGTTTAATAGATGAAATAAATGGGAAAGAAATACTTACTGTATATATATTTATTTGTTATTTCATTATTAACGTTATCGGTATGCTCATCTAATATATTATTATGTTTTGATAATATTAAACAATTAATGTGAATAACTAAATATATATTATGTTTCATCTGTGTAGGGGCCGAGTGTGGCCTATTGGTTAGGGCTATCTGAATGTGAACCGAGAATTCGTTGTTTGTGACCCGTTGTTACAAAAATCGCGCTTCTCACTTTGGTGCTGCGGGTGCGCTATAAAAATGCTTTTGTTTTAGCGTAAAGCTAAACGATGGGTTCTTTGCGCTTTGTCCATCCCGGGGAACCGAACCTAGTATTTGAGCGTTGTAATTCTGTAGAGTTATAAGAATGACGGTAATTCTGGATGATGAAATAACGACAATTCATTCAAGAACAAGGTTATATCTCTCTAAACGTTTCGTTTTTACATCTCCTTCAGGAGCGACCTACTACTTACACCGTTTTTCTTTTTGTTTAATGTAAACAATGTTGTAGAACAAATATATAAGTCCATAACCTGTTACGTATTGTAAGTCTAACAGTGTACGTGATAGTTCGTTCCTGAAGAAGGTGTATGAACTAAATGTTGGATGAAATAGACATAATCTTGCTCTTGAGTTAATGATAGTTTTGTTCGTCAAAATATCTCAATTACTCCAGTTAGCACTTCACTGTATGACTTTACATATAAACACCGACAAGAATCGTAGTCAAATCTCTCTATTCATTCAGGCAAGAGTTTATGTGTAATTAAGCACAAAGGTACACAAGGGACTATCTGTGCTCTGCCCGCCACGGGTATCGAAACCCGGTTTCTAGCAGTGTAAGTCCGCAGACGTACTGCTGTGCCACTGTGGGTTCAGGCAAGAGTAGCCCAAGAGTTGGCGGTATGCGCTGTTGACTAGCAGACTTCCCTATAGACTATCAGTTCAAAATTAATGACAGCTATGAGCAGATAGCTCTTTATTTATCTTGGTGCGAAAATTCTGGAACAGACAAACCACGTGTATAGATTCTCTTCAGTATTCAAAGAGCTCTACTTCGAGTGAAATTATGCGTCGTATCACACAGATATAGGCTGTTCAAGATTCTTGCTCTATCAAACATTCTGTATAGATATACGGAGCTCCATTAGAGATTTGATTTAAGCTGTTATATATTCGTCCAAAATGTTGAGCTAATGATTTGTTTGTTTGTTTTGAATTTTGCGCAAAGCTACAAGAGGGCTATCGTCCCTAATTTAGCATCGAAAGACCAGAGGGAAGGCAGCTAGTCATCATCACCACCCACCGCCAACTCTTGGGCTACTCTTTTACCGACGAATAGTAGGATTGACCGTCACATTATAACGCCTCCACTGCTAAAAGGGCGCCCACTATCACTAAGGTTTTACCCGGCCGCAGTTTGCAGCACCCACTTTCACTAAGGTTTTACCCGGCCACAGTTTGCAGCACCCACTTTCACTAAGGTTTTACCCGGCTGCAGTTTGCAGC
>NW_013673077.1:38671-41236 GCF_000517525.1 Limulus polyphemus | reverse complement strand
ATAACAGGTGTGTTAAAATCTTACTTAGGGTCGTTGTTGATAACAGGTGTGTTAAAATCTTACTTGGGGTCGTTGTTGATAACAGGTGTGTTAAAATCTTACTTAGGGTCGTTGTTGATAACAGGTGTGTTAAAGTCTCACTAAAAGTCGTTGTCAACTTTTTGAAAAGTTCGGTTATTTGACTTGCTAAAGTAGTGAAAGCTCACAGACACGGTACGGTAACAGTAAGTGGAATCTGTCTGTCGCTTGGTTATACGAGTTCACAGGGAGCGAGTGCATGATGACACGAGCACGTGGGGAGCAAGTGCATGGTGAAAATAAGGAATTATGTCTGTCGCTTAGTTACACGAGTTCATGGGGAGCTTCGGTTGTTTGTTTACATTATTACATGTAGATCGAGAGCATGGTGACAAGGGGTGGAGTGGTTGTTGCTAGGTTACACAAATATATGTCGAATAGGAATTTTTTAAATGAATTTAAAAGAGAATCATTGTGGTGAGAAAACTTGGTGCCAATCAATACTTACGAAACGCCACCTTTTGGAAGAATGGTTTTCCACGCTTTGATTTAGCATAGTCCAACTTCTTGGTTTATAATGTAGAGGATCGTAGCCGTTCCAAATTAACAGGACAGTCAAGTAAGAGACCGTCCCTAAATAGCTCCAGAGGTGCGTAGTCACGTCAATTGGTATAGAAACTTAGACTTCCTCCTCTTTTTCCTCTGGGTCTTGGGCAACACGACTACGAGTGTCCCCCCAGAGTGACAAAGTTTGCAACCCACAGTTATCAATCTTAAAGTCTACACTACAGTCATTTATCATATAAAGAACTATCAGAACACACATTCAGTGGCCACTATACGAAAGGTAATCTCACTTAAAGTCGCTAAATGTTTTTACTTTTCTCTAAAAAAAATAACGCTTCTGGAAAATTTGTTGTTGCTTGGCTACATGAGCACCTAGAAACAAGCGCGTGGTGACAATAAGTGGAATTTGTCTGTTGCTTGGCTACACGAGCACCCAGAAACAAGCGCGTGGTGACAATAAGTGGAATTTGTCTGTTGCTTGGCTACACGAGCACCCAGAAACAAGCGCATGGTGACAATAAGCGGAATTTGTCAACCGCATTTATACGTTTGTTTCAAATTGAACCTCGCTTGAAATTCTCTCTCTCTCTCCTTGTTGACCTAAAAACAAGGATTTCGGAACTTGAAATGCACACAACTTTAGACTAACAAACAAGTAGAAACTTGTCAGATAATCAAGTAGAAACATATGGAGACTTGTCAGATAATCAAGTAGAAACAAGTGGAGACTTGTCAGATAATCAAGTAGAAACAAGTCGAGACTTGTCAGATAATCAAGTAGAAACAAGTGGAGACTTGTCAGATAATCAAGTAGAAACAAGTCGAGACTTGTCAGATAATTAAGTAGAAACAAGTCGGGACTTGTCAGATAATTAAGTAGAAACAAGTAGAGACTTGTCAGATAATCAAGTAGAAACAAGTGAAGACTTGTCAGATAATCAAGTAGAAACAAGTCGAGACTTGTCAGATAATCAAGTAGAAACAAGTCGAGACTTGTCAGATAATCAAGTAGAAACAAGTAGAGACTTGTCAGATAATCAAGTAGAAACAAGTCGAGACTTGTCAGATAATCACGTAGAAACAAGTCGAGACTTGTTAGATAATTCACTCTCACCATACCCCATTTACATAGTTGGTTGTTTTACCTGAGATTCATGCGTATAGACCATTCGTATATTTAAATTGATACAAACTAAACTGACACCTTCAGAAGCCCACACTTTAAAAAGTTTTCACTTTTTTCATTGCGATATAAGCCATTCTTCTTTTAAAAAACAACAACAAAAAATGTATAAAATGCTTGTTAACAATAATGTTTTGTCTTTGTTAAACGCCAAGCCACACTATTTGTGTTGTGTGGCCACCACCACGAGTATCGAAACCCGATTTTTAACGTTATAAGCCCTCCGGGGAGAGAGTTAAAATAATAATAGTATGCGATCTGATAATAGAAAGTTTTGTCATATGTTCTTCGAGTGGAATTCTGGGTAAATGTAAGAAATGACAGTCACATTATTATCCTTCGATTCGGTAATTATTTAATTTCGGAATAAACTAATCAAGAAACAGACGTTTTATTACCAAATAAACCAGTTATATTACTTAGGCACGGAAGTTTTCAATAATGTCGAAAAATGAGTTACAACTAAAACGACAAGGTCCGGAATAACAGTTTATTCCCGCTCCTACAGTTTCACAGAGTATAAAGATTAATCTAACATTTTTTTTTTTTGTCACTAAAAATAAAAACAGTTTCAATCGAAATCTCACATCATAAAGTTAATAAGTTGACAAACCATAATTTACAAGAGTGATTTATTTTTAGGGGAGAACATATTACACGTTTGTCTTCTTCGGGTATTATACCCGAAGAATACAGACCAATGTTCTGTTTAAACGCCCCCCCCCCCACACACACACACGCAGTGGCACAGCGGTACAATGTCTTCATTTTATTTTTGTCGTTTCTATTGTTTCCTG
>NW_013673077.1:29113-37752 GCF_000517525.1 Limulus polyphemus | reverse complement strand
TCTAACAATTTTTTTTTTGTCACTAAAAATAAAAACAGTTTCAATCGAAATCTCACATCATAAAGTTGATAAGTTGACAAACCATAATTTATAAGCGTGATTTATTTTTGGGGGAGAACATAATACACGTTTGTCTTCTTCGGGTATTATACACGAAGAATACAGACCAATGTTCTGTTGAAAACGCCCCCCCCCCCCCCACACAACAGTGGCACAGCGGTACGTCTACGGACGTACAACGCTAAAATCCGGGTTTCGATACCCGTGGTGGGCAGAGCACAGATAGCCCGTTGTGTAGCTTTGTGCTTAATTACAAACAAATAAATCTGTTCAAACATGTAGTATGCACCCCCCCCCCCAAATAAATCACTTCATTATCGTTGTAAATAATTGTTATTATTATTATATTAGCATAAATAAGAAAGTAAATAATGACATCATCGATTTACACAGGTCGAGATGACGAAGGGTCGCTTTCTGACTGCAGCGATACCGAACCGTCACTGACTCTGAAGCGAAAGCAACGCCGCTCCCGAACAACCTTCACGGCAACCCAACTCGACGAACTGGAGAAGGCTTTCGAGAGGACTCAATACCCGGATATTTACACGCGAGAAGAACTCGCTCAACGGACAAAGCTGACGGAGGCTCGGGTACAGGTTAGAAACTACTTTTAAAAAACAAAAGATTATTAACATGTTCGGTAATTAAATATTAGATATTTATAAGCGAAAAAAAAACGAAAAAAAAACGTCTACTTTATTGGGTTGAATGCGTTAAGAGAGCAGGTTGGTATCGGAAGTCGTTAATATTTAATAGACATCCTGGTTTGAATCTGTTTAATAATAATAATTACCCATCATACTGAATTGAAATTTGATTTTGCTGAGTTTCCCGCTCAACTACTCGAGCACTATTTGCAATAGCCTTCCCTAATTAACACCACCCACCGCCAACTCTTGGGCTACTCTTTTACTAACGATAAGTGGGATTGAACGTCACATTATAACACCTCCACGGCTGAAAAGGCGAGCAAATTTGGCAAGTCGAGCGCCCCATAACCACCGGCTTGAAATGTGCAAGTTACACGCACAAGATATACATCGTCAGCAGTAAGTACATGTAAGAAGAATGTCGTGAATATCCGGTTATAGTTTACCAGTGTTTGTATTTATGGTTATCTATTTCCGTCCCTACTGAACTACTCACCAGAAAGAGAGAGAAGGTTGCCAGTCAGCTGTACCCCACTACTGGGATTGATTGTCACTCTACTAACACACCCATAGCTTAAAGAGAGGGAAATAGGTTGCGGTATCGCACGGATTCGAACCAGGCTCGCTAGCTGAGAAATCCAGAGCTCTAAGAAAGGGCCAACCTCGACCGTTTGTGATATGACTGTGTATATATATATATATATAACTACTAAAACTTGTATTGTATACCGAAATTAAACAGAAGGTGAAATTATCGACCTTGGCAGTAGAGAGCCACTGTGTTGAAATGTCGTTTCCCTATTGGTTGGTTCTTTGTATAATAATAATAAGTGTTTTCTGACAAGCTGAAATCACGAGATATCCTTCTACGGTGGTCCGGCATGGCCAGGTGGTTAGGGTGCTTGCTTCACAATCTGAGGGTCGCGGGTTCGAATCACCGTCCTACTGAACATACTTGTCCTTTCGGCCGTGGGAACGTTATAATATGACGGCCAATCCCACTATTCGCTGGTAAAAGAATAGCCCAAGAGTTGGCGATGACTAGCTGCCTTCCCTCTAGTCTTACACTGCTAAATTATGGACGGCTGGAGCGCAGATAGCCCTCGTGTAGCTTTGCGCGAAATTCAACAACGAAACAATAAAATCTTCTGAGGTAAAGGAAGTACCGAACTTGAAGCAACAACTAAATGGGTTTTCAGTTTGTTCGGAATGTCAGTAGGTATGACTTGTTTCTTAGAGATTTGGGAAGAAGAGAACCCTATCGGCTAGAATATGAATTAACTAAGTAGCGGTATATAGTAGTACACTAACATGTCTGAATACTTGTTTGTTTGAGAAGTTTTGTACATAGCTACACGAAAAGTTATCCGCGCATAACCCGCCATAGTTTTGAACTGATAGATTAGAGGGAAGGTTATTCAACTGCACCCACCGCCATATCTTGGCCCAGTCAAGTAGCGAGACTTGACCATCACTTTTATAGAACATCCATCACCCAAAAGTGCAAAGTTACGTTTTTGCAGTGACGAACCTCGAACCGTAAACCATCGGGTTTAAATTCCGAACACGTTAACTACTGCTATAACTGCTTGACCAGTTGTGATGTAAGCTTTATCTTAGGATATTTAGTACTGTTGCACTCGGGACACATTCTGTCTTGCAGAACCCAGCAACATTCAGGAGTGTAAAGTTGATCTGTACGACATCTTATGCGACACATGGGCTAAATGGCCAGGTCATAGACCCCAAGGTGCAACATATCTATCTCGTGTTTAGAACTACTGATTAGAGCACTCGCCGCCTACACGGCCATTCGTATCAGAATAGCTAAATTGTTTGTTTGTTTGAAGTTATGCACAAAACTACACAATGGGCTATCTGTGCTCTGCCCACCACGGGTATCGAAACCCGGTTTCTAGCGTTGTAAGTCCGCAGACATACCACTGTGCCACTGTGGGGGCTAGCTAGATTGACAGTCGCTGTTATAACACCCCCCAAAGCTGACAGTGCAGAGCATATTCAGTGTGATGTTGTGGCTTGAACCTTGGACGTTTGGATACGCAGCCCAATACGTTAACCAATACGTCACGTGTAGTTACAGATCCAACGCTGTCTTTGGAAATACGCGATATATCTTGATCTGATATGGAAGGAATATGGAGGTTCATCAAACGTTGGATTAAGACGTTTATTATGCGTTAGAATTATTTCGTAATCAACGCCACCTGCACGTTCTAGGTGGCAAGAAACGATTCCGGACATCTGGAAAAACCGCAAAAATCTGCGAGTAACTGGTGCAATAAGAATAACATTTACGTGTTGTTATGTGTTGCACGTTATTGTAAACAGTTGTTGAATAAGAATCCTATATATATAAAAAAAAAACCAAAATTTTCATTTTTGGTGAAATAAAAACACTTGTCGTCCTCTTAGCGAAATGGAACCTTGAAATCGGAAACGTTCCAATTAAAAGTTACAAGCACAAGTTTGTCTGATTCAAAATTATTTACATAGTTGAATTCCAATCACATCGCTTTGCCCACTAGCATCATATAGCAGTCAGCCCGAAGAAAAAAAATGTTGTGAACGAGTCAAGAAAGGGCGAGAAACAGTCGTCGGCTGTCACCTGGAGGTGCGAAAATAAGTAATGGTTCATCACGCCCTCTGTCGGTAGTCTCCTTATCATTATCTAAAGGTGGCAAGCCACTGCGGTAGGTGTTTTGATGTGGCCTCATTATTACAAGGAGAATTAGCCGAACAGCGAAGCCATTAGATTTCTACATAACTGAGTGACACGTGCTTCACTCCTCGTGCACGTAACATATCATACGAATCCAATCTTTGGGAGGGGTCGCCCGTCAGGTACCTCTCAGGTGTTAGACAGCAGCGAAAGTTTGGAACACACGGGCCGTCTACTAATGAATATCAACCCTGTTGATTGGTTGACGGGTAGGTTTTATTCTGTCTCATGGCGCAAAAACTGTAATCAAAACTCAAATGAAAAGTGAGGTGAAAAACGGGGAGTAAAATGGCGATGTCTTGCTTCAATCGTATCCTGGTGTCGAGTTTAATAATAACAACAACAACAAAAAGACAGTTGCTCTTGTTCGTTATTTGGTGGGTTAAATTACCAATAGGTAAAGAAAGCTAAAAATTAATTTGCTTGACAAGTTTTAGGCTACGCTAATTTAGTTAAAATGAACCACACCAGTAAAATTTAACTGTATTGTACACACCCAGACATAAACGAAGGAGCCGTTCACAAATTGTGCTGTAAAGGAAGTATAGAGAAAATCTATTACGGTATACTTTTGGTGATACTTTCGTAACGTTTAGAGGGGGGACCATGCGTTTAGATATGTGCAAAAAATGCAAAAATTGTTATAAAAAAAAGTGGATTGTATTTTGCTTATTAAACTGAATTAGTGAGTGCAGTAAACTTTTGGTGATACTTTCGTAACTTTAAAGGGGGGACCATGCGTTTAGGTATGTGCATAAATTTGCAAAAATTGTTATAAAAAAAAGTGGATTGTATTTTGCTTATTAAACTGAATTAGTGAGTGCAGTAAACTTTTGGTGATACTTTCGTAACGTTTAGAGGGGGGACCATGCGTTTAGATATGTGCAAAAAAATGTTATAAAAAAAAGTGGATTGTATTTTGCTTATAAATTGAATTAGTGAGCGTTTCTTATTTCCATAGAAATTTTCCTGATAATAAACCTTACATATGGTGTAAGAAATGCGATACTATAACTCGAACTCATCCAAGCTAAAGTACATAAAATGAATATATCAAAAACGTTTAAAAATAAACGCGTATTGACAACGAAGAAAGCGTACACGCATTGGGTCATTCCATTGATGTCAGGGTAAATAAATACAATCACCTTCTTTAGTTTACACAATAAGATTCATTTTCATTGTGTAAACAAACAAACAAGTTTTAATTATGTTTTTTTTATTAACGATTTTACACAACTGTCCAAGAAGAATTTTATCACAAATTCGGGGTAATTTTATGTGTGAAGGTTGAAACTATTTGAATAAATTTCCAAAATGAAAAAAAAAAAAAAAACAAGAAAAAAATTCACTAATTTTGTCAGCTGTATCTAAGTAAGTTATACACTAAGACTTGTATGTCCCCAGTAAGTTTAAGGGTATTAAAGCTAAAATCCGGGGTCCATTTCCCCGCAGTAGAAAGTAGTCCATTGTGTGGCTTTGCGTTTGTTGATTTTTGTTGTCAAAGCTGCACAATGAGCCATCTGTTCTGTGTCCACTGCATGGATCGAACCCCGATATATAGCGTTATAAGCCCTTAAGTCGATTGCTAAGCACCTGGGACGGAGGGGCTATCATTAAGGTGTGTTATTTAAAATCTAGTTGTATATATATATATTTTTTACATTAGATGTATTTTTCTAACCTCACATTCACAGGTGTGGTTCAGCAACAGGCGCGCGAGATGGAGAAAACAAATGGGAAGTCAACAACTGACCGGATTCAGCGCTTTGGGTTTACCGATGGCCTATCCAACTAGCGCCTCGTACATTTTAACAGATCCGGGATATTCTAATCCACCACAAGGTAAAGTGAGCTTTGTGAATAGTTTCATGTGTTGTAAACTTATTTACCGAACACCCCGAACCGTGTAAGTAGAAGGGACTAATTAAGAGATATTTAAGTTAACAAACTTTTAGTAATCATTGTTAATTAAGCTTGTTGGAAAAAAAAACGAAAATATTCAGGAAAATTAGCAACTTAAGAAAAAGGAGATGATTTGAGCTACCCATGGTCTGTTATATTTGAGTAACTGCACTAACCTTACAGAAAATATTTTCCCTTTTAATTTAACCATTTATTGTTGTTTAAAGTTCATTTAACATTTTCCGGCTACAGTAATTTTGATCAAGGTTATAAATTATTAAAATTAATCTTTCTCTTTTATTTTTGACATAAAAACTTTGGGTTAAATCATGAGACTTGTGGCGGCATCTGTTGGAAAAATAATCAACTTTTTGCGAAAATTCCTTTTTATGACTAAAAAAATCCGTAATTGATGGTAGCGTTATTTTTTTACGGTTTTTTACACATGAAATGCCTTTTTCTAAGTAAAGAAAAACATTTTATATTCTCTATGGATAAAGATTTGTATGCCACTTCTTGGATATGTTTGTACATTTTCTTTATCTGAAAATTTGAAGTAAAATATGTTTTGCAGACCCAAGTGTACTGCATCATCCCGTCCAGCCTACGTCCTCAGTACCTCTCCACCACCACCACCAAGGCGTGGCCATGGCCGACAACCGCGCAGGCTTGAGCTACACCAATCACGTAACAGATTCATGCTATGTCTCAACTGGCTCCACCCTTCCGTCCCAGGTGAGTTTCGAATAGAATATTATTAAGAATATCAGGAATAATTTAAGTCACGAGACGCAAAACTCTTAGTATGCGATTCAATGCATGTTTTAGAGCAAAGCCACATTTGGGCTGTATCCATCGCGAGGAATCGGGCTCCGGATTTTAGCGTTGTAAGTCCGTGGATTTACATCTTTTCCATGGAGTTGTAAATTGAATAATCTGTTATGAAACTTGTTCAAATCACCAAGTACACCAACTAACAAACTTCCTCTGAAAGTCATGTGTCATCAAATAAAAACTACATGACCGTTTTTCCTAACCCTAGAAGTTTAGGTTTGTTTATTGTTAAGCGCAAAGCCACCCAGTGAGCTATATGTGCTCTGCCCATCGCGGATATTGAAACCCTCTTTTGAGCGTTATAAGCCTTCAAATTTACCTCTGAGCCACCGGAAGACATTCCTAAGATTACTGAAGTATATTATAATGTCTATTTCAGAAATAACACATTTTTTTTCTTCAAATAATTGTTGCACTGAACATGTCATTGTCGAGTAACATTTATTATCGACACAGTATTACAGGGTGCCACAGACACTTCTTTATGTGTTCCACATGATGTCATTGTAATTGGAAACAACTTTGGAGATTGTGTTTCCATTCTCTTTGAACACTGCAAAGTATATTCGTGTCCATGGTTCGACACTCGTCACGAATTCGTTGTTTCAGATGTTCGGTGTCTCTGACCTTCTCTTTCTACACACGTGCCTGGAGCAGTCCCCAGAAAAAGACATCCATGGGAGTCAAGTCCGGAGATCTTGGGACCCATTCCCGGGGTCAAAATCTGCCAATCCAGTGTCATTCAACCAAGCTCGGACTTCTGAACTGCAAATCACCTATGATTCCAGGTTTTCCGGACACGCTCTAGTATTGTTTCTAGTATGGTTTGTTTAGTGTAAGACTAGAGGGAATGCAGCTAGTCATCACCACCCACCGCCAACTCTTGGGCTACTCTTTTACCAACTAATAGTGGGATTGACCGTCACATTATATACGCCCCCCACGGCTGATAGGGCGAGCATGTTTGGTGTGACGGGATTCGAACCCGCGACCCTCAGATTGCGAGTCGAGCGCCCCCTAACCACCTGGCCATGCCGGGCCTCAAGAATACAGACTCGGTATATAAAAAACTGCAGTGAAAACTCTCCGTTTTCCATATCACTATCCTTGGTGTTGTTGAAACAAGTTATTGCTATAACAACCAGTAAAATAGCTCTTCATCTTTATGTCACGTCTCGTGGAGACTTTTCAATAACAGAAACTTGGGACAGAAAAGAGCTGTATATGATATTCCCACAAATATTTCTGCATTTCACTTCTGAAAGAATTGATGCGTTTAGAAACAAAATAACGTCTTCTGAGCCAAGAAAACTAGGGCACCCATCAAAGGATGTTTCACAAAAAGCACGAACAGCGTGTTGACACGCGCGAGGTGACGTCATGGCTCACGGCTCAAAATAATGACAACCTAAACTTGCTCGAGAGTCAGTGGCATTAAATTCTGTGGACAGTAACATTTCTTGTTCTCAAGCTTCAGTAATTTCATGACAGAGATGGACGCTGATTTACGGAGCATGTTTTGTCTATTTGCTTCTAGTTTTTAAAGATGGGTGTGTGTGTGTGTTTTTTTGTTTTTTATAATTCATTAGTTTTCTACTGGAGGAAAGTCTCGCTCGCGGATTTTATTAGGCCGTTTCCTTTTTGTTACTCAAGCAATTGTTTAGCTCAGAAGTCACTGACATCCTCCATCACCTCACATAACTCGAATGGCTAACGCATGGACGATCCTTGAAATTACCGAGAAGTTGTTGAAAACATAAAGTTGGTCAATGAAATGTGCTCCTCATAATTGTCCGCATTTGACGTTACGTTCTTTGTGAGAAATGTCGCGGTGGTTAAGAAGACACTGAAGCGTCCACTGGTGCCGAGAGTATTTTTTCTTTCCTCCCTTAAGTGGCGTATATACAAGTAACATTTATGTAATTACGTCGACGCCGAGAGAAGAATGGGACGGTCGGTTTGCTACAAGTTGTCAACTGGCGTTTACAGTAAATCCCGAGAGAGAGATAAGAGCAAATCGAAACTGTCATGGTCGGTCGTGACCTAGTGCCGGTCTGTGGATCGATAGGTCCAAGGTTCTTGTTAGGATGCTGTCGAAAACGCTCCACACTTACAGCTTTTACAAGAGTGACAGTCAACCTCGTTGATCGATTCAAAGCCGGACAAAGTTTTTTTTTTGTGATGGCGGATACTGCTATCTGGCTGCCTTCCAATTAGAAGTACCTATACCCAAATAGCCCTTGTGTGGCTTTTCGCGAAATTCTGAAACAAGCTTTTCTATATAAAAAAATGCCATTTCACTATCCCATAACGTATATATATATATGTGTCGACCTTTAACCTTCTGTATCTTAGTTTACTTAATACATTAACCTTCTGTATCTTAGTTTACTTAATACATTAACCTTCTGTATCTTAGTTTACTTAATACATAAGCACTTATTTCT
>NW_013673077.1:22166-28393 GCF_000517525.1 Limulus polyphemus | reverse complement strand
TCTGTATCTTAGTTTAGTTAATACATTAACCTTCTGTATCTTAGTTTACTTAATACATTAACCTTCTGTATCTTAGTTTACTTAATACATTAACCTTCTGTATCTTAGTTTACTTAATACATAAGCACTTATTTCTGTATTCTTGGTTTTATTCATGAAGTCCGCTATCGCTCACCTGGAACCGTGACCTTAAGGTTATGACACCTTTCTAACTGTCGCCAGTCTAGATTGTCTTTTCATTAGTCTTTGGGTTTCGGTTTGGTTTGAATTTCGCGCAAAGCTACACGAGGGCTATCTGCTTTAGCAGTGAAAGACTAGAGGAAAGGCAGCTAGTCATCACTACCCACCGCCAACTCTTGGGCTACTCTTTTACCAACGAATAGTGGGATTGACCGTCACATTATAACGCCCCCACGGCTGAAAGGGCGAGCATGTTTGGTGGGACGGGGATTCGAACCTCAGACCTGGTAGCAGGAGATTTGTATATCAATAAACGTGGTAGTAGGAGATTTGTCTATCAATAAACCTGGTAGTAGGATATTTGTCTATCAATAAACGTGGTAGTAGGAGATTTGTCTATCAATAAACGTGGTAGTAGGAGATTTGTCTATCAATAAACGTGGTAGTAGGAGATTTGTCTATCAATAAACGTGGTAGTAGGAGATTTGTCTATCAATAAACGTGGTAGTAGGAGATTTGTCTATCAATAAACGTGGTAGTAGGAGATTTGTCTATCAATAAACCTGGTAGTAGGAGATTTGTCTATCAATAAACGTGCCAGTGAAATAGTTAAGTATTATTTACAGTATGTATAACTACATAACCAAAAGTTACATTACCCATATAAGGTCGTGTACTACACCTGATTGTTACATATAAGCTCGTGGACTACACCTGTTTGTTACATATAAGGTGGTGGAATACATCTATTTGTTACAAATAAGGTGGTGGACTACACCTGTTTGTTACATATAAGGTCGTTGACTACACCTGTTTGTTACATATAAGGTCGTGGACTACACCTGTTTGTTACATATGAGGTCGTGGACTACACCTATTTGTTACATCACCCATATAAGGTCGTGGACTACACCTGTTTGTTACATATAAGGTCGTGGACTACACCTGTTTGTTACATATAAGGTCGTGGACTACACCTATTTGTTACATATAAGGTCGTTGACTACACCTGTTTGTTACATATAAGGTCGTGGACTACACCTGTTTGTTACATATAAGGTCGTGGACTACACCTATTTGCGAACATACTACATTATCATCCAGCGAGATTACCAATATTTTCTATTGAAAGTCCGTATTTTAGACAGTACAGTAAACAGACTGCATGGCATGTTGGCGGTGATCGCTCGGGTGCTCTTCTCGTGCATTGAAATGACTTTAGTTCACACTTTCACTCTGAATGTTTTCATGCGTCTCTGTTAAGTTTGTTTATATCGATGTTAGTTTTCACCACTGTATGAAGAATAAGTTTCTGTTAACTGATAATCAGTGAAATAGTTATATATTTTCAGTCTTTCTGATAATCAATGAAACAGTTGTATATTTTCAGTCTTTCTGATAATCAATGAAATAGTTGTATATTTTCAGTCTTTCTGATAATCAATGAAACAGTTGTATACTTTAGCCTTTCTGATAATCAATGAAATAGTTGTATATTTTCAGTCTTTCTGATAATCAATGAAATAGTTGTATATTTTCAGTCTTTCTGATAATCAATGAAATAGTTCTATATTTTCAGTCTTTCTGATAATCAGTGAAGTAGTTACCGACTTTCTTCTGAATTTCCATTTATAATTTTTTTTTTTTTCACTTTTGGAACCTACATCGAAGTAATAATTGCCACTCTGTTTTTTCAGGTGCTGAATATGTTGAATTCCAGCGTCCCGTCTAGCACTCCGTCCCACCCGTCGGTCAACGCTGGAGAGTACGCAGTTCATCATCATCCTGGGTCGGTCGGATCTGCTTCCATGGCGACCGGAGTCTCTTCCGATGAGACCGCTGCCAGCTGGAACAGCAGCGCCGCTCTTCACAGCCGGGTACCCGCAGCCATGAACGGCTGGGGACCTCACACCCACACGGCCACCGGCGCCGATGCCCTCGGTCACGGGAACGCGGAACCAGCATTCGGTGGTGGGATGCTCTCCCACAGTGGGGAACACTTCATGTCCCCAACCTTCAACGGAATGCCACACTACCACGCCGGCATGGATCTCAAGCACTCCTTCTACTACACCGGTCAGTTTACCACGGGAATCCGAGGCCTCACGATATGACGTCATACTAACTGCGATGTCAGCTTATCGGCACCCAAATACGGCAAAACGAAGCATTCGTTATGCTATAGATATTTTGTCCCGGATAGATACATTTCAAAATGATAGGTGACGTCAGGCTTCGTTAAAAATGTCGTCATAAAACGTAAATCAATTTGAAAGCAACTTATATTTTGTCTTCACAGACAACAGGTGGAGTTAGTTGTTGTTCACAATATTATATGTTTTTGTTTAGTAAACATTTGAACACAATATCTATATGTACTGCAATCGGGGATTGTTAGGGGGAAAAATGCCACCCATCTTCGAAAATTATCTGAATATTAAAAAAAAAGATCAATTAAAGAAGTTTTCAGATGTTATTAATAACACAGGCCTGCGAAGTTAAACTTCATGGCAGTTGCTTTGGTTTTAATAACCGATTTTCTATGATTCAGCTACGCAGATTTCGAAAATAATATTCCTTTTTTTTTGGCTATCACTTAAGGATTTTTTTTACAAATCTGGAAGGAAATAAAACTCTTACTTAGATCAAATTAATTATTTCGTTAACCACAATGAACATTTTTTATTATTATGTTTGTTAACAACAAATACAAACAAACTGAAGAAAAGGGAAGAACACTGATGTCAAACGAATATGCATCCTCGTTCATCCTGATGTTTTTTATGTGAAATCTACGTCTTTTAGTCTCAAAGCTACGTGTTGTGGTCTTTAATGACGTTTTGTGAAAAATCTCTACGTGATGGAGAAAAATGGATACCATTTTCGGATTCAGCGTACAGGAATTATTGTAGAACATGTAAAAATTTCAAGACAATAAATCCATCGCAGGCCTGTGTTATTAATCACGGTTAGTTCTTAGGACTCGTCAGTAATGGGAGGTTAGAATAGCTTATGAACTTCTTATTTTACTCATAATCAGAGGAAAATTATACTCATCTTAGGCCTACACCCTACCTTTAAGCTAAGTTAGTGTGTTTGTATTTACTTACGAGTAAATGCTGTGTATATAGTTACTTCAACCGTTAGTCTAAAGTGTTTTAGGTTTTTTTTGTTTTTTTTTATTCCTTCGCTAGATTTGAATGTATTCATTAAGAGTGTCTTGTTATTAATTGTATGAAAATTAACCCAGTTGTGCTCAGAATCGTACCGATAACACATACCTGTAAGAAGTGTACTCGGATGGTCATATATTATTACACGTGTGCCTAAGCCTATTCGGAACATCATAACTTAAGCCGTCCATTTTATAATTATATCCCCTGGTAGCCAATTTAGGTACTGTTTAAAACAATACTGAATTTACACGAATTGAAATAACGAGACAATAAGGTAACGACCTGGAAATATTATTATAGCAAAACACAAATACCGCATTCGTTTTATATTATGTGGATTTTCCTACAGATATTTTGGTATTTCATTTTATACAAATATTATACCGCTATATATATGTATACAATAAGGAATTTAACAAAGAATAAATTTTCCACATTCACGTGTAATGCATTTTCATATTGCATCACTTAAATCTTTCTCTATGTCGGTTTGTTAACGTTTTGTGAGAACAATAAACTGTATAAACAGATAAACTTTACTGGTCTTGCTCTGTACCTATAACAGTTTGTCCACGTCTTGTGAGAACAATAAACAGATAAACTTTACTGGTCTTGCTCTGTACCTAGGACAGTTTGTCCACGTCTTGTGAAAACAATAAACTGTATAAACAGATAAACTTTACTGGTCTTGCTCTGTACCTAGGATAGTTTGTCCACTTCTTGTGAGAACAATAAACAGATAAACTTTACTGGTCTTGCTCTGTACCTAGGACAGTTTGTCCACTTCTTGTGAGAACAATAAACAGATAAACTTTACTGGTCTTGCTCTGTACCTAGGACAGTTTGTCCACTTCTTGTGAGAACAATAAACTGTATAAACAGATAAACTTTACAGGTCTTGCTCTGTACCTAGGACAGTTTTTCCACACTTCTTGTGAGAACAATAAACTTGATGTGCCTAAGACATTTCTTTATATCCAATGCTGTTGAAAAATCATCAGGTCCATAACGGATCATGTCATCAGGTCCATAACGGATCATGTAATTAACCCTTAAGAGGTAAAGTTTGATAATTGAGTTGAACGTATTGAAGTACTTAGCTCAAGAAACTTTTGTCATTTGAGCACTCAACCCCAATCGATTGGTCTTGAAAACGATTTGGATATATCACACGTATATAGATTGAATCCCTAACGTTTTAATGTTCGTAGAGATATGCTAGCCTTGTTTCTATGGTAATGAGGGTGAAATCTTCTTACGTCGACCTGTGTTAGTATTGTAGATTGATATATAGTTAACACTGTGTTTATGTTATTCTATTCAACAATGTATTTCTAGTATGTGTGTGTGTGTGATACAATTATCTTTGTTTAATAATGATGTTGCTCATTTGGACCATCTGTGGGATAACATAAATAGAATAAAAAAAATGTTTTGAATTTACTATTAGTCCTTCTGTTATTTTACACCTCGGGTTTGTATATCAGTATAACAACTAGTTTTACTTGGAGTCCAGTAATATAATTACAGTCTTTTATATTACAAAATAAAATATTCTGTAAATAATCAGTACGATAATCTGGTATCATTACATCTCCATCCTGTACATTACAGAAACAAATAATCAGTACGATAATCTGGTATCATTACATCTCCATTCTGTTCATTACAGAAACAAATAATCAGTACGATAATCTGGTATCATTACATCTCCATTCTGTTCATTACAGAAACAAATAATCGGTACTATAATCTGGCATCATTAAATCTCCATTCTGTACATTACAGAAACAAATAATCAGTACGATAATCTGGTATCATTACATCTCCATTCTGTACATTACAGAAACAAATAATCAGTACGATAATCTGTCATCATTACATCTCCATCCTGTACATTACAGAAACAAATAATCAGTACGATAATCTGGCATCATTACATCTCCATCCTGTACATTACAGAACCAAATAACCACTTCTTCAAAACAATAAACATATAATTTTTATTTTATTGTTAATCAGAAAGATTATCAGGTTAACTTCACAATCACATGTTCACAACGCTAGAAGCTGGATTTACATACCCGTGGTGGGCAGAGCACAGATAGCCCATTGTGTAGCTTTTTGCTTACCTTCAAACAACAATATGTTAACAACGATTTAAAGTCGTCATTTGGAGTAAAAAAAAAAAAAAAGAGAGAGAGAGAGTTCAGAAATAATGGCTATATTTACTGCATTAGTTCTAGCTAAACGTTCAATCGGAGTTGTTATTTATTTAATAACTCTGTCGCCTTTATTTGGTACTACACCTTATTCGAGATTTCCAGAACAGTTTCAGACCGGGGGGGGGGACACCTGTATGTACACGAACAGGAAGTCAAATGTATTACAAAACTTGCATTGCTACATGCTGTATTTTTTACATGTAACTTTGCTTCGAAATTACAACACCGTTAAACTAAAGGAACATAAACTGTGGAGTCATTATCCAATCTTAATTTATGATAAATCCAGCATCGAGCGTTTGTGTCCAGCCATTACTAATGGAGTTTTAGTGGAGATTATTCAGACGATACACTTTTCAAAGTACAAAGGTTCGTTTTCTAGTATTCCTTGACACATTGCGATATTTTTTTAAAAATTCTAACATATCACAACCTTTACTTCTGCACTCCGAAGTCACGTGCAAGTGGCTGATGCGTAGAAAGTACGTACTCATCATTTCCGTGAAGTTTATTACGATGGATTGTTTGTTTGGAATTAAGCACAAAGCTACACAGTGGGCTATCTGAGCTCTGCTCACCACGGGTATCGAAACCCGGTTTATAGCGTCGTAAGTCCGCGAACATACCGTTGTGCCACTGGGGATTA
>NW_013673077.1:20291-21281 GCF_000517525.1 Limulus polyphemus | reverse complement strand
GATAGAACTCGGACTGAATTTCGTTACATCTGTCACACATAATTACCAAGATTAACAAGGACTTCTGTTTGCTAAAACTGCCATCTATTGTACAATAGCGGAATTAGACAGTTTGGTACAGCATGCTTAAACTTAATAAATCCACAATTAAATCTTGAATCAAGTATTGCAGAAAAAAGGAACTGAGATGGTGATGTTCTTTTGCTTTTTTATATGCCCCTCCCAGTGGCACAGTAGTATGTCTGCTGACTTATATCGTGGTGAGCAGAGCACAGATAACCCACTGTGTAGCTTCGTGCTTAACCCCAAACTACAACTACAACATATATCCAAGCCCTCCAATGGCTCAGCTAAAAAACTTCGTTTCAATCAGTCGTGGTGGGCTTAGCACAGATAGCCCATTGTGTAGCTTCGTGCTTAACCCCAAACTACAACTACAACATACATGGGCGAAATGTGTGTTTATGATATCCAAGTTTATCACTTACAACTCCAGAAATATTATCACAACAATTATTATAATATATATATATATCCGTGTCAGTGTAAACTACTTGTACCTGATGATGACAAAACCTTGTCGAAACGTTGTACATTTGCTGCTATGTTAAACTTATATTAATGTTTTTCTTCATTACACATTCAAGCCGTCTCCAAGCATTATTAACTACATATTATTTCTTTTTTACTTTTGTCTTTACGTCTCGCTCGACCCGCGATTTATCTTTTGTCTAATAAAATATGATTTGGTCTTCGAGAAAATTACCCGTCATCCTCTCATTTATGTGGCAACTTACTCTCGTCAACAGTACAATACAAATAACGTTCGGTAAACATGAATTTTTACTATCTAATAAATATAACTATGTCTCACGCTGTTGACTATCTAATAAATATAACTATGTCTCACGCTGTTGACTGTCTAATAAATATAACTATGTCTCACGCTGTTGACTATCTAATAAATATAACTGTCTCACGATGTTGACT
>NW_013673077.1:15035-19427 GCF_000517525.1 Limulus polyphemus | reverse complement strand
TAATAAATATAACTGTCTCACGATGTTGACTATCTAATAAACATGACTATGTCTCACGATGTTGACTATCTAATAAACATGACTATGTCTCACGCTGTTGACTATCTAATAAACATGACTATGTCTCACGATGTTGACTATCTAATAAACATGACTATGTCTCACGCTGTTGACTATCTAATAAATATAACTATGTCTCACGCTGTTGACTATCTAATAAACATGACTATGTCTCACGCTGTTGACTATCGCACTATTTACCAAAAAGTTAAGGTTTAAATCTCAGTTGGAGGAAATGGCATTTCAGCACATGAGTACGGATAATAGTAATCCGGATAAATATAAACAGATTATAGAAATAACAGTACTTCTACAACAAAAGCGCTTGTTAACAAAATATGACCCTGACAATGAGTTACCGTATCTAAATATAACCCTGACAATGAGTTACCGTAACTAACTATAACCCTGACAATGAGTTACCATAACAAAATATGACCCTGACAATGAGTTACCTTATCTAAATATGACCCTGACAATGAGTTACCTTATCTAAATATGACCCTGACAATGAGCTTCCGTAACAAAATATGACCCTGACAATGAGTTACCATAACAAAATATGACCCTGACAATGAGTTACCATAACAAAATATGACCCTGATAATGAGTTACCATAACAAAATATGACCCTGACAATGAGTTACCATAACAAAATATGACCCTGACAATGAGTTACCATAACAAAATATGACCCTGACAATCAGCTTCCGTAACTAAATATGAACCTGACAATGAGGTACCGTGACAAAATATGACGATGACAATGAGGTACCGTGACAAAATATGAACCTGACAATGAGGTACCGTGACAAAATATGAACCTGACAATGAGTTACCGTAACTAAATATGACCATGACAATAAGTTACCGTAACGAAACAGACTTTGGCCAGCAATAATAATACTATACAGAGTTTGAAAACTGCAGGCCTATTCAAGAAGAAGAAGAAGAAGAAAAACAACAAATATATGATTTTAGATTATAAACTAACTCTATTTTCAACTGGAATTTGTTGCAAACATTGAACTCCATCCATCATCTTGTACAAAACCCACCATCTCCCACCATCCACGATAAGGGATTGACTGTCACTCTTGTAACGCACCGACAGCTACCCACCATTTCCCACCATCCACGATAAGGGATTGACTGTCACTCTTGTAACGCACCGACAGCTACCCACCATCTCCCACCATCCACGATAAGGGATTGACTGTCACTCTTGTAACGCACCGACAGCTAAAAGTGCCGGGAATGTATTGTGTCATCGTACGGATTCGAACCCGACTGACCGCTTGGGAAGACCGGTGCTCTACCACCAGGTGGAGCCTGCGCCCGTCTTCTGTGTATTTAGGTAAAATAAAATTACACTTCGTTTACAAACATCTTTCATTTCTAGCTCGAGAGAAAAACAAAAAACTAGTACACGTCACATCATTATTATGCTTGTTTTTTTTTTTTGTTGTTGTTGTTGTTGTTGAACTTCGCGCAAAGCTATTGTAGGGCTATCTGCAGCAGTCGTTCTTAATTTTAAAGTGGCAGACGAGAGAAGGCAGCTAGTCAACACCACCCATCGCCAACTCTCGAGCTTCTCTTTACCAATGAATGCTGGGATTGACCGTCAAATGATAACGCCATCACGGCTGAAAATCCCCCTATGTTATCCTTATGTTTGTGTAAGTACAAAGCTGCTCAACTGTTATCCGGGTTGTGTCCACTGCAAGGATCAACCCTGGAATTTTAACGTTATAAGTCCCCCCTGCTTACGACTGAGCCACCGAGGTGCAGTGTCATTATGATATTTTAATTCTTGCAAGATTAAATGTTCTTAGTACCCAGTGTGATAGAGTTATACATTGTTGTCCCCCTCCCAAAGAAGTCACGTGACTAACTAGCTATGACGTAGGATTCTGTCATTGATTACGTAGAGATTATGATTAGATGAAAAAAAGACAAAAAAAACTCCATTTTATTGTATTTTCTAAAATTTTCGAAAACAAAATAAGCCAAGATTAGTCGCACCCACCACACCTCTCCGTCAAATACAGTCCACACACACACCCTTCATAAGGTGGCTCTTTATCTATGTTCTTCACTGGCCAGAAAATTACCATTAAAAGTAATTTGACCTTTTCTGACCCCTGACCTCTAACATCATAAATCCAGTTAAAGCTATAGTCTAACGAACTGTCTTACGGTTTTAAGTTCCGAGATGGCGCTATCAGAACTGTATAATAACATTTCCTCACGTCTTCCGTCACCCCCTAGCTACAGCGTGAATTGTACGGTACAAAAAGGTATCCGATTTTTATCTGTGGCTTCTGGAAAATCTGGGTGAAAATTGTTTTACGACAGCGGATGTTCTGGTCATTTCCCACTTGTCTGTCTCCTTTTTCTCAAGCTTCCGAAAAAAAACAACTTATCTTTGCAATCAGATCTTTCACAGGGTCGAATACACCAAACACAGACATGCGTAGTACGATCTAGATAGTAATCATTGGGTTTAGTCAATGTTTATAAGTTTCTCCTTCCTCACGAATAACTTGCTGACTTAGGTAAACCCCGAAACACTTGACACGATTTATTATTCAGCTGCCAACCAAATCAAGAGTTGAATCTTGTGGAAAATGTCCAGAAGTTGGGTGGGGAAGTCAGATAGTTCCTGCTGATGTAACGTTACAGCCTTTCTGACGTCATTAATCTTTGCTAGCGAGTTGACGATTCACTTCTGGTTTTAAGGGTATTTTATATAATTTCTTTAAAAAGAAACAGAAACCTATTTAACAAACCGTTCCGTCTCTGTGCGAAAAGTGTGATGTGCACGTTGATCGGAGTCGTGACAATACTAACGCATCTGGTGCGGCCTTTATCGTGATCTAATCTTGTATTCATTAATGCGCCACATCATACTCAGCTGAGCCGGTGTAAATCCATCAGTCATATCAGCCGAATCTCGTCTCCCCAAATTTAACCTAATTGCTACCGGGCTCCACCACTGGTTCTATGAACGGATACCGTACGTTTAAAAAGATTGGTATCCTCTCATCTAGGAAGAACAGCTGAAGAGATGCTTGTCTCTATAACAGCTGTCCAAAGCGTGAACACACAGCCAACATGTGACTTTGTTGCTCCACATAAAGCTAAACGTTGTTCCTTTGAAAATTTGTCATTTTTGTTCTTGTCTCAAATTTTGAGAAGTACCGAGCAGATGAGAAAAAAACATATCGTGCACAGAGTAGTTCGCCAGTTTTATCACTTTTCTAAATTGTTTCTTATTTAACCCGTTCTATCCAATATCCGAATATATATATATATTAGATAAAAACAAAACATTTATGGATGTACTCACCGACAAATTAACGATCGCGTCAGCAAAACTGCAATACAACAACGTACAGCTATATCATTAACATAGGATTATAAATGATATCATATTGAAATTGTCAGCTTTTTATATCACCCAAAAACACTGGGGATATTCCGTCTATCAGACAATCAAAATGACAGATGTGAAACTAGGAAATAAGCTATAGATTCAATAAAACCCACAGATCCCATTACCGTTTTAGCCAGTTGTAGACATGATAGTTACTCCTAATAATACAAAAATAGAAATCTGACATTATCAACAGTCTTCAAAAATGATATCACTCAATCACCACCCCCCTGTTTTATAGTTCTAATAGTAGACGATAAATTTTTTATGCTGTAATGAGATATATGATGTTGTAAACTATAAGTCTGAACTTAGTTTTTAAAGCAAACTAAGCCAGATCCAATTGTCTAAAGACACACTTTCCGATCCAGATAAACTGAAAGTTTTATTGTATGTACCAATTCGTTAGTTTTTATATTAATATCTTATACACTAGCGCCCTCTAAAATATTAATATTTAAAGTTAGAAACTAAGCCAGGTCCAATTGTCTGAAGACACACTTTCCGATCCAGATAAACTGAAAGTTTTATGTACGTACCAATTCGTTAGTTTTATATTAATATCTTATACACTAGCGCCCTCTAAAATATTAATATTTAAAGTTAGAAACTAAGCCAGGTCCAATTGTCTGAAGACACACTTTCCGATCCAGATAAACTGAAAGTTTTATGGTACGTACCAATTCGTTAGTTTTTATATTAATATCTTATACACTAGCGCCCTCTAAAATATTAATATTTAAAGTTAGAAACTAAGCCAGGTCCAATTGTCTGAAGACACACTTTCCGATCCAGATAAACTGAAAGTTTTATTGTACGTACCAATTCGTTAGTTTTTATATTAATATCTTATACACTAGCGCCCTCTAAAATATTAATATTTAAAGTTAGAA
>NW_013673077.1:12511-14569 GCF_000517525.1 Limulus polyphemus | reverse complement strand
TATGGTACTATAAACAATAATATGTAAGGCATGAACAGGACTGCTATGGTACTATAAACAATAATATGTAAGGTATGAACAGGACTGCTATGGTACTATAAACAATAATATGTAAGGCATGAACAGGACTGCTATGGTACTATAAACAATAATATGTAAGGTATGAACAGGACTGCTATGGTACTATAAACAATAATATGTAAGGCATGAACAGGACTGCTATGGTACTATAAACAATAATATGTAAGGCATGAACAGGACTGCTATGGTACTATAAACAATAATATGTAAGGCATGAACAGGACTGCTATGGTACTATAAACAATAATATCCTGAACAGGACTGCTATGGTACTATAGATAGTGATATGTAAGATTTGAATTTATTAAACGTTTCTGACGATAGTGATTTCTTGTGGATTTGACATCAACCCGGCAGCAGCCAGACTTGTAGAACATGAATAGTTTGTCTCAGTAACAAGAACAACATGAATAGTTTGTCTCAGTAACTAGAACAACATGAAAAGTTTGTCTCAGTAACAAGAACAACATAAATAGTTTGTCTCAGTAACAAGAACAACATAAAGATCCTAACAGATCTCGTAATGTTTAAAACAAATCGTCAACCTAATTTTGCTGTTCTTGTTATTATTGAAACTATACACTTTGTATACAGCTGTTAAACGTTTACTGTTTACTTCAATGGCAAGCACAAACCTTATCGTCTTCAAACAAATATTGTATAGATGTCAAAATCAAGTGTGGTTAGATACTGGTAATTAAACACGCGAAGTAATCGAGTCAGGTGTTTAGATGCAAAAACATTTAACACTTCTAAACACCTAAGGTAACAGTAATAGTAGCTACCTAAAAGCAGTTGTAACTAAAACTTTGTTGTGTTAATTAACCTGCTTGACTCTGCGCTGTAAAGCTGGAATGAACAGTAAACACGACAGACATACGCACAAAAAAAATAAAACCTGACAAAACATATATTGTAGTTACTGGTGTCTATATTAAATATCAAATACAATCGATACATACACATACCTAGATAGAAACATACATTTTTATTCATAAAGCTTTGTTTGTAATTAAGCACAAAGCTACACAATGGACTACCTGTGCTCTGTCCACCACCACGGGTATCGAAACCCGGATTCTAGCGTTGTAAGTCCGCAGACATACAACTGTGCCACTGGGGGGCGTTTATTCATAAAAATAACTAGATAAATACTTTAGCTCTTTTGTGTTTGTTAATAAGCACGCAGCTACGTAAAAGGCTATCTGTGCTGTGCCCACCACGGGCTAACTTACTCGAACTTACAGCTTACCGGGAAGGAGGTGGGGGGGGGCTTTATTTACAACATACACTCTTCAGCTACTCTAATAGTAGATGTAAATACGACGTTAAAAAATGGACCTAAAAAATCAAAAATGAAAAAAAAAAACGTGTACCAACGTTACGTTTTTTAAGAATTATAAATCCATAAACAGTTCCCAGAAAAATTATAATTTTAGTAAAATATTTCGATTTCCAAAGCAATAACAAACTGATACCTAAAACAGACAAATTTAGGACCTCACGTGATGTTTCTTGTTTAAAAGCCATAAATAAGGTACTACGTAAGCTTCACACGCTCCTCAAGGTAATTTTGTTTATCTGTTATCTGCGAAGTAATGATGATGAAATGGCTCGGTTATGGGGCCGTTTTTTCTTATGTCTTCACGGCAGATTTTGTCAACTCTCCACCGCCTTTTACGTCCTTTCTTATGCAAAAGGCCTCTATATACGTTAAGTTTGAAATATCTTTAGTGATATAATGGCTATACTTTCACAATCCACGAGATACCACACTGTTTTTAATGAGATATACGGCGCAGTTTGTAACCAAACTTGTATTAACTTAAATCCCGCACGATCTTAGCTACCCATGAAACTGACTCCCAGGTTTTCTTTTGTTGAATTCCTAATTAATTATTATGCAAAAAAAAAAAAGTACACATATCTTAAAACCGTGTCCGCTTCAGAGTTGTATGTATAGCATCACGTTCTCTG
>NW_013673077.1:8671-12341 GCF_000517525.1 Limulus polyphemus | reverse complement strand
TTTAGCAGTAGAAGACTAGAGGGAAGGCAGCTAGTCATCACCTACCCACCGCCAACTCTTGGGCTACTCTTTTAACCAACGAATAGTGGGATTGACCCGTCACATCATAACGCCCCCACGGCTGAAAGGACGAGTATGTTTGGTGGGACGGTGATTCGAACCACCTGGCCATGCCGGGCCTTCTAAATAGTATACTTATTATCAAAGGAATTGTATTGTGATAATTAAACTCCTACGTTCAACGTTCCTTACGTTGGGGGTGGGGGTTAAATGCCAAAATTTTTGCTAACCAGAATTGTTTACACATTAACCTAACTTGTTAACGTAATTTTCCAAAACTTTGTATTTTACTAATTGCACCCTTTAAGTTTAATCGCCTTACAACTGAAAGCACGTGCACACCTCCAGAAGTTAAACTACATATTCTAAGCCTATTGTAGTTTGTATTCCAAAAATGTTTGTTTGTTTGTAATTAATCACAAAGCTACACAATGGGCTATCTGTGCTCTGCCCACCACGGGTATCGGAATCCTGTTTCTAGCGTTGTAAATCCGCAGACATACCGCTGTGCCACTGGGGGGCATTCCAAAATGATGTCACAAATGATAACACCAAGTTAGCGAGTCATTGAGTCAATAAGTGGGCTAAGAGAGGTATCATAGTTTCCGGTATTCAAATTACAAAAAAAAAAATGCATTCCGATAATGGAGCTCGATCTGTTGACCTAAAAAACAACAACCAAAACACTTTACTGACAAAATAACTTACCTCTCAACAGTGTTAGACGACGAACATGTAGAGATTGGGGAGTTAGTTGGACTCTGTTCCTCTTACACAAAATAGTAGAAGTGTTCATGTTCAGACAGGTACCGCAGAAAATAGGCTTCGTTAAGCCTTCCTCTGCCATCTATAATAACAGAACTCGTGAAAACCGCGAAGAAAACGACTGTACGGAGCTGAGGAACCAGATATTGTATTACCCTCACATGTACAATCTCAACCTTGTTTTATGTGGAATTTTGAATTTGGTTATGGCTTTTAATCTTCCATAGCCTGCAAAATAGCAGGAATTCGGCCCTGGTGGGCAGTTCAGATTTATGATATCGCAAGGAGTTCAAATCTCTGTTCAGGGGTATTGGAAAGCTTTGTTTGGGAATCAACGCTCTAAATACGTTTTCCTGACTCCCGTATATGTTAACTACGACATTCTACATTCTGAAAGTTTCGATTTTGATATAATATCCATGTCACGTCAAACCTGAAAAAGAAATTCTTAGTATAAAAATGTCATTTTATTACACACCCACACTAAATATGTGTTTCTTGAAATTAAATATAAAATATTATTAGAGAAAATATTGTCAAAAATATTGCAGAAACGGAAATATCGAATATCGCGACACCTTTTTCTTCAGTGCACATCTTATGTGCTAAACATATTAATATGAAATATACAAAAAATTGAAGTACCGATCGTTAACAAAAATAGTTACAAGTAACGCCCTTTTAAGTTTGCTCAAGAATTACTTGGCAAGAGTACTACTACTACTTGTCTGTTTAAGCGAATGTTAACACATCGTAGTGACAGTAACGCCCTCTTAGGGGTATTCACGAATTACTTGGTAAGAGTACTACTACTTGTCTGTTTAAGTGAATGTTAACACATCGTGGTGACAGTAACGCCCTCTTAGGGGTATTCACGAATTACTTGGCAAGAGTGCTACTACTACTTGTCTGTTTAAGCGAATGTTAACACATCGTGGTGACAGTAACGCCCTCTTAGGAGTATTCACGAATTATTTGGCAAGAGTGCTGTTGCCCGTCTGATGGATGCCCTCGAATATAGTGTAACGTCTGGTGTCAAATAAAGGCTTTAAAAACACCATTATGAAGTAATTAATCCGAATCTCGAGAGGAATCTATTTTGTCCAGTATATATTTAACATACAATTGAAAAAAAAAATTGAACCTCAAAAGGCCTAACACTTTCGATAATTGGGCCTTGTAAAATGTACAATTAACACAGTATAAGCCTATATCTCCCGATGTTTGTTATATACTTGACGTACAACTGTAACACTATATAAACCTGTATCTACTGATGTTATTAATATATAATGTGATAATAAATAAATGTTTATTTTTTAATAAAACAAAAATGTAGAGGTAAATTACAATTATTTTAATAGTCAAACTTTATCAAATTAAGCTGCCGCAGACCAAGCTTCTACCTGGATGTTGAGGTGCTAGGTGTAATAGTTGTAATGATATCAGATTAACGGTAATGTTGAGTGTGTATTTTGAAAAAAATCATTTTCCAGTGTAGGTTTGAGAAGTCTAAGGTTTAGTAGCAATTTAAAAACATGTTCATCAGCCATCTTGGTAAAATAATTCTACTTAAATCCAACAAGGACAAGATTATATCTATCGGTTATGAAGTAATCCTACTTAAATCCAACAATGAAAAGGTTATCTCTGTTGGTTATGAAGTAATCCTACTTAAATCCAACAATGAGGAGGTTATCTCTGTTGGTTATGAAGTAATCCTACTTAAATCCAACAATGAAAAGGTTATCTCTGTTGGTTATGAAGTAATCCTACTTACATTCAACAATGAGATGGTTATCTCTGTTGGTTATGAAGTAATCCTATTTAAAACCAACAATGAAAAGATTATCTCTGATGGCTGTAAAGTAATCCTACTTGAGACCAACAAAGACAAGATTATCTCTGTTGGCTATGAAATACTCTTAAGTACTCCTACATAAGACAAACAAGGACAAGGGTATCTCTCTCGATTATGTAAGGTGAACTATAATTCCACTTTAAACTATTTAAAAACTACACATCTCAGGCTACAAACACCCAAAAAATATACATCTCTAGTTACAACCGCCTAAAAAGTACACATCTCCAGTTACAACCTGTCAGTTTTATGTGGGGCCGCGATTCTATACAGTGGGTGTCTGTGGCTTGTTAACGCTACATTTCAACAATACACGGACAGTATGTAATCCACTTGTTTTAAAATAATATATTCAAAACAAGATAAGCGTATGTACAAAAAAAAATCGTTACACTATTGGTTATCACAGTTGCATACAGAACTTTAAATAATTGTCCTCTTTTCGTGAAAGTCCACACAGGTGGGTTCAGTTACTTTAGAACACCCTTTGACAAGATAGATTATTCTTCTCTATCTCTGTTATTACAATACAAACTGTGAAACTCACTTTAGAGATCGCCCGTTGTAGCTAAAATCACACGCAGCTTAAGTTCACTTTTACTTTCACAAACTTAACTAATTTCTTCTGTATCTGCACGTATTTACAACACATGACAGAAAAATCTAGAAATATCTAGCCCTCTAGTAGCAATAATATTACACACACCGAGAAAAACTTAGAAGCTGCGAGTAAAATGACTTCAACAATATTACAAAAAAACCAGTACAGCAATTAAACTACATATACACAACGTTTAACTCGTACAGAGTTATGTAACGAAACTTGTCATAACTATCTCTTTTAAAGTAATAATTTTTAACACTCTTGTGATGAAAAAATTTAAATATTAAATCACCAAATGAAGTAAATAATAATACTTAAACTGAACAGTCTTGTATATCCAACACAACCATCTAAAAAGTGCACATCTTCAGTTACAACCA
>NW_013673077.1:2460-7896 GCF_000517525.1 Limulus polyphemus | reverse complement strand
CTAGTTTTACATCGACGTTTGGATTTTGTCTCATAGAGGGAATATTCCCAACGCATTTGGTTGCTATGACCCCAGGCATTATGACTTATGGTTGACAACAAGGAATAATAACGGAGGCGTAATTTTGAGTTTTAATTTTATTATATACTGTTTCTGGTTTATATATATATCATACAAGGTTGTGGGACGATTCAAATGAAATATATATATATTATAAATTATTCATGTTTTGGACAATATTTAATTCAACTTACTTGGCGGACCAGAAGCTAAACGTTTCGGTTTGATGATCCTTTTTTTTGTTGTTATTTTGCGTACAAAGTAGCACTGATGACCAATCATCAAATCTATACACACGTACAGTTGGAGTTTCAGCGTACGGGGTCAGTAAAATATAACGTGATGTACTTCTTATTAGTCATATGTTGATGTAATATCACACACACACACACATATTACCATTAACTACACAATACTTAATCACCACGCTGGGACAAAACAGGTGCTAAGACATTCGAAAACCTCCTATCTCAAATAAGAAACCAACCCCTCTTCTCCCCTTCGGGATAGAAATCCATCACTACAAATCCTCATTGTTTAAAAAATATATATTATCTAAAGATGCCGGATATCAAACATGTAGTTAACAATAATCTCCGTATCCTGACCTCAAGCGTTAACTTCCCTGTATGAGGCCAACTGGACAGTTCCACAAGTATGGCTCGATAGTATAGGTCGGTTTAGATCTTTCTCCAAAATGGCGTAGCCTTGACATATAATCAAAGGTCCGAAAAGATCTAAAAATTCCCTTCTTTTTTGATCTAATATTATAGAATAGTAGGATCTAATATTTAATGAATTTATTTCGTACGAAATTCCATTTGGCATTCATCTGAGGATTAGCAATCCCACTTTTGGAACAGGATGTTTGACCACTCCATCAAAAGTCACAATTAAATCTTCTTCTAAACTGTCTTTGTATTACATCAAGCCCCCCCCCCCCCCCAGTGGCACAGAGGTATGTCTGCGGACTTACAACGCTAGAAACCAGGTTTCGATACCCGTGGTGGGCAGAGCACAGATAGCCCATTGTGTAGCTTTGTGCATAAATTCAAACAAACAAACAAAGTATTACATCAAAGCGATAGCAGAACTAATTTTGATTTAAAATTTGTTTTTTGCAAGTGTCATTAAGGCGGAATTAATTTTGATTTTTAATTCCCTGTCACATCAGGAACACAAATTCTTCTGATTTTACATTGTTTTTGTGTCACGTAGACATAATTCAATTTGATTTTCTTAAATCATAATAATAGTAATAATGACTTGACAGACATTATAACAAGCAGCAGAAACTGATTTAAATATAGTCTAGTTTTTGTGTTTTTTTTTAAATTTCGCACAAAGCTAGCCGTCCCTAATTTAGCAGTGTAAGACTAGAGGGAAGGCAGCTAGTCATCACCACCCACCGCCAACTCTTGGGCTACTCTTTTACCAACGAATAGTGGGATTGACCGTCACATTATAACGCCCCCACGGCTGAAAGGGCGAGCATGTTTGGTGTGACGGGGATTCGAACCCGTGACCCTCATATTGCGAGTCGAGCGCCCTAACCACTTAAATGTAGTCCATTTAATTAATAAGTTTTGTTTGTTATTGAGCACAAAGCTACACAATGGGTTATCTTGTGCTGTGCCCGCCATGGTTATCGAAACCCGATTTTTAGTGTTATAAGTCGTCAGACTAAGCACTGGGCCACTAGGAGGCCCGTTTAATAAGAACCAGAATGCTTGCCCTGATTTAAAAAAAGGCTTAGCTCGGTGTAATTCTATTCTCCTCCTTTCGAATTATATAAATCTTAGACTTGCTAAAAAGGCAATTAATATTTTTTCTCCTTTTCTAGCAAGATCGGGAAAAACAAAAGAAAAGCTTTATTTTTATTTATTTATTTTTTGGATTGAGAAACGAATCGGTTTCGTGTGAGTTGTTTTCGTTATTTTTTTTAGCTGTAAATTATCAAGGGAAAGCCGGATAAACAAACAAAGCCGGAAGCATTGGTATCATTTCACTTAGCTTTTTTTTTTTCGATAAAGAAAACTAGGAGGTGGGGGGGGGGTCAATCTCAATAGATCTGAGTGTTTTAATTAAATGGAAAGACCTATTCAGTGAAAACCACCGACGCCATAAATAAAAACTAAAATACAACAGATTGGTGTGATATTCGTCAGGATGCGGCGAGAAGAAAGAAGAGAGTGAAAATGGTGGAATCTTTTCTAAAGCAACCGACAATAGGGGCGCTGCGTCTGCTGTGCAAGGGGAGTCATAAATTCCTGCCAGCTACGAAGTATTGTTATATTATTGTGGAATGAGAGACATTACGAGTCATTATATGTGCATGAAAGACAGAAAATTTAGCTCAGTTCGAGATTCTAAAGAAAAGTTCATTTCCCTTTTTTTCCTTTTCCGTTTTTGATTTTTTTTTATGCAGATGCGCAGAAAATTTTGTAATTCCCTTCCGGGACAGTCAGCATCGTGGGTGTCTCTACAAATTTGAGTTAATTATGTTATCGTAGTATTCTTCTTTGAATAGATATAATAAGTTTACAAAGTGTCAAGCAATGCTTCTTGAAATTAAACCTTTCCGATTTACCGAGTTTTAATGTTATTGATTTAAATTAGGTTTACCACGAGCTAAGCCTTTCTGACTTACCGAGTTTAAGATTTTTGATTTAAATTAGGTTTACCACGAGCTAAGCTTTTCTGACTTACCGAGTTTTAAGATTTTTTATTTAAATTAGGTTTACCACGAGCTAAGCTTTTCTGACTTACCGAGTTTTAAGATTTTTTATTTAAATTAGGTTTAAGATGGTAAACCTAATTTAAATCAAAAATCTTAAACTCATCAAGTCAGAAAGGCTTAGCTCATGGTAAACCTAATTTAAATCAAAAATCTTAAACTCATCAAGTCAGAAAGGCTTAGCTCATGGTAAACCTAATTTAAATAAAAAATCTTAAAACTCGGAAAGTCAGAAAGGCTTAGCTCATGGTAAACCTAATTTAAATCAAAAATCTTAAAACTCGGAAAGTCAGAAAGGCTTAGCTCATGGCGAACTAAGCCTTTCTTATTTGATGAGTTTAAAACTTGTTTTCCTTCGAAAGAAAATCAATTATTCTCTAATTTGATTTAAGTTAATTTTCTGTATCGGTAATAGTAACTGAAAATTTGTTTAGAAAGTTATTGATTTCATTCACCAAAGCGTTCTTTTCTTTTAGAACTGAATCTAAGTGACTAGACAGTTAATCCAAATAGCATCTTATGCACACGTGGGATAAATGGGCAGATCAGAGACAACTAGGGTTCAGTGCAGTCACTAGCTTTTGTACAGAATGTACATTTTATAACATGTCCATAACTGAAAGTGAAAAGCGCTTTTAGACCGCTAAATCTCATCTTGAACCTCAGACCCTCTGTTTTGAAGCCCGTACCATAATCATTAAGCTACGTCCGGCCCAAGTTATTATGAATAGTGTTTTGGTCTATTTTTTACCCGTGAATAGCTGGATTGACTATCACATTATAACTCCCCTACGACTGAAAGGGCGAACATGATCGATTGAACATGAAGGGAGAAGGAGGTGGAAAGGAGAAGAAGGTGGTAGGGAGAAGGAGGTGGTATTAATCTTCCGATATTTCGGATGAATGTGATGTCCATATTCGATTTAAATGCGGCATGAGAATCAGGGAGGAGATAAACTAAAACGTTAATTAGATTCTACATTAGACCGTGTTTGTTCTCAAATTCCATATATCGACGCCAAGTCTCATCGCTCTCTGGAATATCTGAACTAAATATTCGGACGTTCTCTGCGCTAACTTCTAACGAGTCTGATGACCTAATCCATCGAAATACCTGAAACATTGGTGTTATTTAACTGAATAAATCAAATACGGATTACAGAAAGAGAGAGAGAGGATATGAGAAAGTTTACGCCATCATATCTAAGAAAGGCTTCTTTTTTTTTGCTAGCATTTTCGTGTATTTTTCTTATCAAAGAAAACGTAAAGCAGGTGGAGATTGACGCGCCATCTAGTGATCATATTTGCCGAAACCAGAGGATGTAAGAATGATTGGTTAAAGACCAAAGCGAAAGGGGTGGGACTAACATATAGGCTTCGACTGCTCGCTGCACGACAAGAATGTCGTAGCCTATCATTGCACTGGGAAATAATGACAAAATGACGTGCACCAAAGAGTTCATCACCAGTAATTTTCCAAAATGTGTAACTATTGGACACCACTCGTGTGTCACTGCCAAACACGTTTCGGTTCACGCTATGCACGGAGTCTGTAAATCATCGCCAGGTGTCAACTGCTGGACAAAAACCATGCGCCATTCTCACCCGAGTGGAGACAACTCGTGATTTATACGTCACAGATGTAATGAAAAACACAGGATTGTATCATAGATATTCTCCTTTCAGATGCCATGCGCGCGCAGTTGACATAAACGAGGTGTCGGAATAGAAACAGTCTGGTTTTGATCGCACTCACAAAAGCCCAAGAGTAAATTCATGCCCAGAACACGTTTTTTAGGTGTTTTTATTAGACAGAGTGGCATTAAGTCTTGCGAGAATAATAAATCCACTTGTAATTACCTTTCCCAGAAAAAACAATGAAATATAACGCATCGCTAGCCCTAGTATCACAGTGTGCCAGGTAAGCACAGAAACTAAGCTAGTTCAGGCGTGCATTCGCCTTTAACTTCCGCCTAATTGTACAGTGTCATCGGGATAAAAATGTGTTACGTCGTGTTCGCCATTATTCAGCATGACTGCTGTGCATGAAACCCGATTTCCTGATATTCTGTAGTTGATCACTAACTTATCTCTGTAAGATCTATCTTTGGCAACTCTTTTACGAACGAATGGTGAGATTGTCCGTCACATTATAACCTCCCACGGCTGAAAGGGCAATTATGTTCAGTGAAGGAATTCGAACCCACGACCTGCCGATTGCAAGTCGAGTTTCTTAACCACCAGGCAATACCAGGCCTGATAGACTTCAGATTTAAAAATTCTTAACCCTCGAATTACTGATGGGTCATTATATTTTGTATGGGGCAGGGACTTTGTTGGTTACTTGGCACTTAATAACACAGGAATCACATAAAGAAACTGAAATAAATACTACCAATATTATGCTAATTAGTTAGGTGATTTCACCATCCCCAGTTCTTCACACTGACTGCCAGAAATTACTCAATATGAAATAATATTTGGACCCTACCGGTAATGAATGGTATGAAATGTTAACCTACCGGTAATGAATGGTATGAAATGTTAACCTACCGGTAGTAAATGGTATAAAATGTTAATCTACCGGTAGTGAATGGTATAAACTGTTAACCTACCGGTAGTAAATGGTATAAAATGTT
>NW_013673077.1:0-1460 GCF_000517525.1 Limulus polyphemus | reverse complement strand
CTTATTTTATATTTCCATCAAAGGACAAGAGAGTGGCTCATTTTATACTTCCAGCAGAGGACAACAGAGTGGCTCATTTTATACTTCCAGCAGAGGACGCGAGAGCGACTCATTTTATACTTCCAGCAGAGAACGCAAGAGTGGCTTATTTTATACTTCCAGCAGAGGACAAGAGTGGCTCATTTTATACTTCCAGCAGAGGACGCGAGAGCGGCTCATCTTTAATCTTGGATTAACTGTATGGATTAATCCGGTTTATAGAAAGAGGATCCTTAACTTATGAGAGACAGAATATCGTATTCGTTTAGTGAAGGATATATTCTCTCTCTCTTGTAGTAAACTTTCAAAGAGGAAATGCTGTTCGCACGAGCTGCAAATTGTCCGCCTCTAATTGGTATGATACAGAAAAACATTTGTCGGATCTTGTCACCAGGGGGCACTGGAGACGAGCTTAGCAGCAGTTCCACTATTAAGCATGTAGATGTCTAAAACCAGTGTTCACTCGAGACTAAGTATGTTTTGTCTTTGTTCAAGAAACCGCATAGAATTAAATCAGCTTGATGGGCTAAGACTAACTTTGTGAGGGAAACATTAATACAAGTTGATTTGACATTCACGATAATTTCACCAGCGAAACCTGCCCAACCCAACCAAACAACTGGTTTTCACCAGCAGAATGTGGGTGGAAACGTGTTTTCAGGTTCAAAACAA
The DNA here is from genome assembly GCF_000517525.1 of Limulus polyphemus. Classification (NCBI taxonomy): domain Eukaryota; kingdom Metazoa; phylum Arthropoda; class Merostomata; order Xiphosura; family Limulidae; genus Limulus; species Limulus polyphemus. The sequence goes on along the minus strand of NW_013673077.1, from coordinate 749 downwards.
ACCCCTGTGTGGGACAGGAAGAAATAAAAGTTTTCTACGTGTGTATATATGAATACGTTGAGCACATTTTGACAGGCAGGGATAGGAAGTGTCACTGAGTTGTGGGATTTCCAACGATAACTACACGTCAGAAGTTAGCATAAACTCGGTGACGCCTAGTCCTAAGGTCTTAGCTAGCAGGTGTCACATTTCCCCTTATGTAACGGGTCAAGACATACGACATATTTTAACCTTCCTTTCTTAAAGGGTTAAACTATACGACTTATTTTAACGTTCCTTCTTAAAGGGTTAAATTATACGACTTATCTTAACCTTCCTTTTTAAAGGGTTAAACTATACGACTTATTTTAACCTTCCTTTCTTAAAGGGTTAAATTATAAGACTTATTTTAACGTTCCTTCTTAAAGGGTTAAATTATAAGACTTATTTTAACGTTCCTTCTTAAAGGGTTAAATTATAAGACTTATTTTAACGTTCCTTCTTAAAGGGTTAAATTATAAGACTTATTTTAACGTTCCTCTGACTTGTACTCGACCGGACTAATTACACACATCCATAGAAACTGATGACAACCTTTGGTTGACTTCTGTTTGTTATACTGGCCGGACTAATTACACACATCCATAGAAACTGATGACAACCTTTGGTTGACTTCTGTTTGTTATACTGGCCGGACTAATTACACACATCCATAGAAACTGATGACAACCTTTGGTTGACTTCTGTTTGTTATACTGGCCGGACTAATT
>NW_013673076.1:37393-40369 GCF_000517525.1 Limulus polyphemus | reverse complement strand
TCGGGATAAAAGGGTTTAGATCATATTTGGGGTTTGAATCACTATAATATTTGTCGTAAAAAAAAAGAAGTTGGTTCTTATTAATTTTATTAATATGTAAAGAATCACAAAACCTAATTAGGATAAGTAAATACAAAATTCCATTGAATAATAGTGAGAGGGCGCCACTGCGGTCGTAAAAGGTCTGATCGATTTGCAACTGCAGGTGATCTTAAGAATAAATAGCAGGAGACGGTTGACGGACGTCCACACATCGGGCTCGTTCGGAATCTAGACGCGAGGGGATCCAGTACTGTTAGGTAGTCCTAGGGATAGCTTTATTTGGTTTAGACTCGGTGTGGTTGGTTCAAGGGTTTCGTCAGTCTGATGTTCTACTTTAAGAAAACGGACAGCACGTGCGAGTAGTGTGGCTTTCCTATGACTAAAAAAACTTAGTTTTTTCTTCAGTAGAACCAGTGCTGACAGAAACATAACGCGGCCCTGATTCAGATATCTCTTATCGATAATTTTTCATGGATTCAAACTTTGAACCATGCTTGCATTGTCAGAAAAAAAAATTACAGTGGCTATCTGTACTTTACACTGAGTTTCAACTATAATATCTCGTGAATGTAATATACCAGCTGATGTTATCTGGTATCTCGTGAGCGTAATATACCCGCTAGTGTTATCTAATAACTCGTGAGTGTAATATACCAGCTAGTGTTATCTGGTATCTCGTGAGTGTAATATACCTGCTGGTGATATCTCGTAGCTCGTGAGTGTAATTTACCAGCTGATGTTATCTGGTATCTCGTGAGTGTAATATATCAGCTAGTGTTATCTGGTATCTCGTGAATGTAATATACCAGCTGATGTTATCTGGTATCTCGTGAATGTAATATATCAGCTAGTGTTATCTGGTATCTCGTGAGCGTAATTTACCGCCTGGTGTTATCTGGCATCTCATGAGTGTAATATACCACTTGGTGTTATTTAATAACTCATGAGTGTAATATATCAGCTGGTGTTATCTTCTAATCCGTGAGTGTAATATACCAGGTCGTCTTATCTGGTATCTCGTGAGTGTAATTTACCAGCTGGTGTTATCTGGTATCTCGTAAGTGTAATATACCAGCTAGTGTTATCTGGTAACCGTGAGTTTAATTTACCAGCTAGTGTTATCTTGTAACTGTGAGTGTAATATACCATCTAGTGTTATTTGGTAACCGTGAGTGTAATATACCAGCTAATGTTATCTGATAACCGTGAATGTAATATACCAGCTAGTGTTATCTTGTAACCGTGAGTGTAATATACCAGCTAGTGTTATCTGGTAACTGTGAGTGTAATATACCAGCTAGTGTTATCTTATAACCGTGAGTGTAATATACCAGCTAGTGTTATCTGGTAACCGTGAATGTAATTTACCAGCTAGTGTTTTCTGGTAACCGTGAATGTAATATACCAGCTAGTGTTATCTGGTAACCGTGAATGTAATTTACCAGCTAGTGTTATCTGGTAGCCGTGAGTGTAATATACCGACTGGTGTTATCTGGTAACAGTGAATGTAATTTACCAGCTAGTGTTTTCTGGTAACCGTGAATGTAATATACCAGCTAGTGTTATCTGGTAACCGTGAATGTAATTTACCAGCTAGTGTTATCTGGTAACCGTGAATGTAATTTACCAGCTAGTGTTATCTTGTAACCGTGAGTGTAATATACCAGCTAGTGTTATCTGGTAACCGTGAGTGTAATATACCAGCTAGTGTTATCTTATAACCGTGAGTGTAATATACCAGCTAGTGTTATCTGGTAACCGTGAATGTAATTTACCAGCTAGTGTTTTCTGGTAACCGTGAATGTAATATACCAGCTAGTGTTTTCTGGTAACCGTGAATGTAATATACCAGCTAGTGTTATCTGGTAACCGTGAATGTAATATACCAGCTAGTGTTATCTGGTAACCGTGAGTGTAATATACTGACTGGTGTTATTAAGAACTATGTTTTCATCATCAGTAGTCATCACTTTGAAAAGACTTCTTTTGGCGCTGACATTTAGAGGTAAGTTTTCTCCACTTCTTAAAAATGGTCACGTTTTTAAAATGTTTATTTTAAAAGTTTTATCATCATAGGGTAAGAAAAGAAGTGTTTTCTTCAATTCCTTTTAATTAATAACCTTGTGTCTTCATGAAGTGGATACAGAATAGATGACTTTGTACCGACCCACTTTTCTGCAATAGGCTTAAGGATAAGTGTATTTTCTCTAGACCTTTTGAAGTTATATCAAGATTTCGCATTTGTCAAACCTGGTATGGCCTAGTGTTTAGGGTTCTCTGTTCGCAATCTGTGGGTTTCGAGCTCGAATCCCAGTTACCCCAAACATGCTCGCGCTTTCAGCCGTGGGAGAGTTTTAATGTGACGGCTAATCCCACTTTCCGTAGGTAAAAGAGTAGCCCAAGAGTTGGCGGTGGGTGCGTTGACTAACCGCCTTCTGTCTAATATATCACAGATAACCCTCTAGTAGCTATGCACAAAATTCGAAACTCAAACAAACAATCAAATTTCTTAACTGTAAAACGGCCTTTCCCGCACAACAACGTATACTCTTATAAATTACTAACACCCATGGCAAGATTATAAAAGATAACAGAGTAGTTATCTCCGGGACGGAGACTGATGTTCCTAAGCAACCTCATCCCATTATTAGCTTTTCCATTGAACTTTATGGCATAGGAAACTGAAGGATAGTTTTTTTAACGTTGTTCTAGTTTAACGTTCGTGAACAAATAAAAATATTGATTTCCTACATCAAACTGGAGAACAGTCAGTAGCTGTTGGGTGCAATAAAGTTCACTGTAGAAATGTGACTGTAGAGAGTCACATTAGACTCGGGCTTGGCATGGCTAGGTGGTTAGGTGCTCTCGACTCGCAATCTGAGTGTCGCGGGTTCGAATCCCCCGTTATACCAACATGCTCGCCCTTTCAGCCGC
>NW_013673076.1:33774-36991 GCF_000517525.1 Limulus polyphemus | reverse complement strand
GTAGCTTTGCGCGAAATTCAAAACAAACAAACCATTAGACTCGTCCAGTATACAAAGTAAAGAAAATGTCAAGTTTAAAGAACAACTGACTTTTTATTATGGATCTTTAACTGACTGGAACTAAAACAGGATAATTTCTTGCTATGAAAAACCGTTTGTTTTTTAATTTCGTGCAACGCTACTCGAGGGCCATCTGCGCTAGCCGTTCCTAATTTAGCAGTGATATCCTAGAGAGAAGGCAGCTACTCAACAACGCCCACCGACAACTCTTGGGCTACTCTTTTACCAACGAATAGTGGGATTGTCCGTCATCACCTTATAACGCCCCCCCCCCCCATGACTGAAATGGCGAGTATTCGAAGAATTCGAGCCCGCGACCCGCAGATTGCGAGCTTGAAAAGAACAAGGGAAAACTCGTACAATGTTCTAATATAGAGTATTACATAGTCAGCAAAAATTCACATAATAACTGATACCTACTAGTAAGTAAGAATTACTTGTACTTTTAAATAATGTATTTAAGTTAAGAATATCAAAGCTTTTTGTTGTTCTGTTTTATTTCTGTATCTTACAGGGTTTTGTTTTTCATTCTGCCAAATTGCAGAAAATTTTACTCTAACGAAAAAATAATCGTGAGTTGATTTTTCGAAAATCTGCTGATGTAACTACGTGAAGCATGAAATAGATCCCGTAAGTCGTTAAGTTATCCCTAAAGGCGTCGCCCCCCAGTGGCACAGTGGTATGTCTGCTGACTTATACTGCTAGAGCACAGATAGCCCTTTGTGTAGCTTTGTGTCTAATAACAAACAACCCTAAAGGCGTCGTGTTGACTCAATGAAGCATCAAACTGACCACGTAAATCGTCAGCTTGATTCTGTAAAACATCATATTGATTTCGTAAATCGTCAGCTTGTTCTGTAAAACATCATATTGACCACGTAAATCGTCAGCTTGATTCTGTAAAACATCATATTGATTTCGCAAGTTAAGTAGATCTCCTAAGATGTAAATTTAAGTTCATAAAGCGTTAAGTTACCTTTAAATTCTGAAGTTAATCCCACAAAGCGACAAGTGGACACCGTGAAGCGACATATTGTTTCTTTTCGATTAACTTTTTAAATGTTTTTTTTTCCTGTTGTTGTTTTAATGATTCGAACGACAAAGAAAGGTACATAAAACATCATTTTCTTTTTTTTACTTAGCCATAAAACTGGGATTATTTATTATTAATAATTAATTAATAACAACTGGTCAGATCCCCCAGAGAAAATCAGGTTTCGATACAAACGCTGAAATCTGGTGTTCGATTTCCCCCGGTGGACACAGCAGATAGCGGGCTTGCTCCAAACCAAAACTACCAACATATAAACTTCTGTTCCCTCCCTCAGTGGTAAGTCTGCAGGCTTACAAGATAAAAACGTTTTAAATATAGGGTCTTATTTCTAATTTCTCCGTACGATTACAGCAACAGTTAATGGCATGGAATGGCCTAGTGGTTAGGGCGCTCGACTAGCAATCTGCGGGTCGCGAGTTCGAATCCCGTCACCGAAAATGCTCGCCTTTTCAGCAGCGAGGATGTTATAAAGTAACGGTCAATCCCACTCAGTAATGACAATTACGCTAGATGGCAGTAAATTCGTCGATATTGTAAACGGAGGACCAGAGTTAGGCCTACAAACCAACGTTATAGTCCCACAGGTTGAGAATATAGATATCGTAAGTTATTTTGTCCTGATAACATGGCCAGGTGGTTAGGGCGCTCGACTCGCAATATGTGGGTCGTGAGTTATAATGTGACGGTCAATCCCACTAGTCGTTGGTAAAAGAGTAGCCCAAGAGTTGGAGGTGGGTGATGTTGACTAGGTGCTTTCCCTCTAGTGTATCAGAAATAACTTAGGGACGGCTAGATCAGATATCCCTCGAGTAGCTTTACACGAAATTTCAAAAATAAGCAAACAAGGCAACACTTAGACGAAATCCCTACAGACAAACAATGCGTTATCGCGGACTTACAACGCTATAAAAACTTGGTTTCAATACCCGTGGTGGTCACAGCACAGATAGCCCTTTTTGTAGCTCTGTGCTTAATTACAAACAAATTAAATAGTTTAACTGAGTAACAGAATACAACAGCTGTTGTTAGCGTTGTTTTGTTCTATTGTAAAGCTGCACAATGGGGGGAATCGAGGAGAATCTAACCTTGGACTTTAGAGCTGTAAGTTTGTAAGCTTACTGCTGACCCTTGGGGGGGGGGCATTAGCTGATGTTACAATATTTCTATTGTTTTTTCTCCTAATCATAATTTTTTAACAGAAAGGTTATGGGTTAAAGGTTGATCAGATCAGGTGATTTTGACCTCATTTCTCTCTTGTGTTAACACCAGGGTTATAGTTCATTGCAGTATATGGTCGCAGCTGGGTGTTAAGAGCCATAAAATTGACTTCGTTTAAAATATCAATAAAGTATTCGCGACGGTAAACGAGAGAGAGAAAAAAAAAACGTTTTTGAAAATTGACTGATATATTCCTTTTACCCCCTTTTTTTCATCCATGCAGGGTTTCGGAAAAGTCTGGAACCATAGGTGATTTGTAGCTTTTCTTAATTACAGACACGTGACTGATTATGGTTCTGTCAAAACATGAGAAGGTCGAGTTAATCCTGCTGTTAATCCAAACTTGTTTAGAATTACAAGAACAGCACGTGGAACACATTCTGTAAAGTTCGTTGAAGTACCTATGGTTCCAGACTTTTTAGAAATCCTGTGTGTGTGTATATATATATATCAATTGAATGTTGAATAAGTACAACTAAATGTATCAAATAAAACTTAAAGATTATAAACTAGCCATACCCGAGACCATCATGGATCAAATACAACTTAAAAATCATAAACTAGCCATACCCGAGACCATCATGGATCAAATACAACTTAAATATTATAAACTAGCTATACCCGAAGCCATCATGGATCAAATACAACTTAAAAATCATAAACTAGCCATACCCGAGATCATCATGGATTAAATACAACTTAAAGATTATAAACTAGCCATACCCGAGACCATCATGGATCAAATACAACTTAAAGATCATAAACTAGCCATACCCGAGATCATCATGGATCAAATACAACTTAAAGATTATAAACTAGCCATACCAGAGACCATCATGGATCAAATACAACTTAAAGATCATAAACTAACCATACCCGAGACCA
>NW_013673076.1:26424-32774 GCF_000517525.1 Limulus polyphemus | reverse complement strand
ATGGATCAAATACAACTTAAAGATTATAAACTAGCCATACCAGAGACCATCATGGATCAAATACAACTTAAAGATCATAAACTAGCCATACCCGAGACCATCATGGATCAAATACAACTTAAAGATTATAAACTAGCCATACCCAGGATCCTCATGGATCAAATACAACTTAAAGATCATAAACTAGCCATACCCGAGATCATCATGGATCAAATACAACTTAAAGATTATAAACTAGCCATACCCAAGATCATCATGGATCAAATACAACTTAAAGATTATAAACTAGCCATACCCCGTTAAATAAAGTGGTATTGTTAAATAAAGTAGTATTGTTAAATAAAGTAGTATTGTTAAATAAAGTGGTATTGTTGTTAAATAAAGTAGCATTGTTAAATAGTTGTATTGTTGTTAAATAAAGTAGTATTGTTATCATCTATACTTTCGTAAATATTTCGTAAAGTTGAAGAAGAAAAACAGAAGAAGGGAACAAAAAGAGGTACAGTAAATAATACGGTAAATAGTACAGTAAATATATTGGTTTTGTGACTATCCGTGAACACTGCTAAGACTAATAACAGCCCGTGACTATCCGTGAACATTGTTAAGACTAATAACAGTCCGTGACTATCCGTGAACACTGCTAAGACTAATAACAGTCCGTGACTATCCGTGAACACTGCTAAGACTAATAACAGTCCGTGACTATCCGTGAACATTGTTAAGACTAATAACAGTCCGTGACTATCCGTGAACACTGCTAAGACTAATAACAGTCCGTGACTATCCGTGAACACTGCTAAGACTAATAACAGTCCGTGACTATCCGTGAACATTCGAGTCGTCATAACCCTTGAAGATTTTGTTTATGGTCGAGTCGTCATAACCCTTACATTTAGAGCACAATTAACACAATTTTTTTAAATAACACTAAATGTATGTGTAGGCTTTAAATTTCAGGGACTTCAAATACACAAGCTTTAGATGGAACACTTCAGATTCTTTACTCAAGTAAAATATGCATATAATCTTTAAGTTGTATTTGATCCATGAGGATCTTAATACCACTTTATTTAACAGTGCTACTTTATTTAACAATACCACTTTATTTAACAATGCTACTTTGTTTAACAATACTACTTTATTTTTTTTCCATTATTTTTCCTTAAGCTTTTCGTGAGTTTATAATTAAAATGGTATTCTCAGATTTACCGATAATCTTACAAGTACGAATAGGAACCACAAAGGAAAACCATAAAATACTAACAAAAATAATTTGTGATGAGACTTAATTGAATAAAAGAGACTGGGAACAACGTAAATAGTAATCTTTATTTGTCTGAGAACATTTCAAATTAAATGAGGGAAGGAGAAGCTGGACAGCACTAAGACCTGAGAGAGCTGCCTGAAAGTAGTGTTAATTCTTTTCTTCATTATCCTGCTTTAAAGTAGTGTTAATTCTTTTTTTTTCATTATCCTGCTTTAAAGTAGTGTTAATTCTTTTTTCATTATCCTGCTTTAAAGTAGTGTTAATTTTTCTTTTCGTTATCCTGCCTGAAAGTAATGTTAATTCATTTTTCATTATTCTGCCTGAAAGTAGTTATTTCTTTTTTCTGAAGGCCCAAGGTTCGAACCACAAAATGCCCTTAATATACCTTCAACTATTTTGGGTTTACGAATGCTGTCAACCCTGCTATTCAGTTAATAAAGAAGACAGCAAGTGCTTCTAACTGGTTGCGTTTCCTCTGTTTAGAGGTGCTATACTTAAACTCCAGAGGGCGCTGACTCAACGCTCTAGCCCATTTTTTGCATGACGTGCCGTTAGGACAGCGCATTCCAACTTTCAATAAGTTGCTAAAGCAAAAACAACATCGTTAACATAAATTACCTATTTGACCGCGGTAACTTTACGGTATTACAACGCTAAAATCCGAGGTTTGATTCTCCGCAGTGGACACAGCAGATAGCCCAGTGTGAGTTTGCTCTAAAACAAACAAACAAAGCCTAAAACTAGGTAGTAAGTTTTTATTGTTAAAGTTATCATAAAGGCTTTGGTATTGATTAAATACTATACTTTTGTATCTAAACTTTTATTCTTGTTTCAAACTTTTCAAATTCCGTTTGCTTTTTCTTAGTAACCTTTGGAAGTTGGGAGGAGTGGTGGACATACGAAGGAATATCCGGTAAGTTGTTTTATTTACTTTAATTTTTGGTTAAACCGAACTTTTGAATAAAGTGTTTATTAGACTGCGAATTAATTTCGTTATTCATGTTTGTAAGGAAATATTCTCACGTGTGTGTGTGTTATGATGAATGAACTAAGCCTCATATGAAGGAAAATTTTCTTGATAAGTTCCTGTTAAAATAATGTAATGTATTTTTTGCAGGAAATTCCGTTCTTGATAAATAATTTGGATTCTCAGGTTTTCTTAAATTGATCTCTCTCTCTCATAAATAATTTGAGACTCTCGATATTTTGTTGCAAACTTCTCGCTGCATTGTTGTATACTCTGTTTGACGCCTCGTGTTCAGGAGGTAGAACTACAAAAAGGCTTAGCTATCGACTAAATAATTCAAAACTTTCATACAACGAAAGTGTTTTCGATATGAATTTGAAAATAATGAAATAAAACCCAGCTAAGTGTTTCCGGCATGCAGCTTGTCAAATGTCAGACGAACAACCAGCACAACCAAGATCTGTTACCTACACTCTTAAGCTTTACTTTCGGTAGTGCTGCAGGGAATATACGATGATCACGCTAACACTAGATTAGCATCGAGATTGTGTTAAATAAATAATAATAATAAAAAAAAAAACACTAACGTGTAAATTCAATTAAGTTTGTTGTGTCCGAGAATTTCATAAATGGGGAAACTGGAATTGAGCGTGAAACACCGCTTCTGTGTCGTACTTGGAGTCAAAATTCTGGTGCTTCCTCTTTACCCACTAATTAATTGTAGATAAATAGATAATTTTGTGGAAATTTGTACAGCCATATTTATGTGTGAAAAAGTCTCAGTTCCTGTATAAAGTCTAAATAATGTTATTTACAATACAGCCTGTATTGAACATTATTATAAAAATGAATTAATACAATAACAGTTTTTTGTGTATTGGTTTGTTGTTTGTTTTGAATTTCGCGCAAAGCTACACCAGGGATATCTGCGCTAGCCGTCCCTAATTTAGCAGTGTAAGACTAGAGGGAAGGCAGCTAGTCATCACCACCCACCGCCAACTCTTGGGCTACTCTTTTACCAACGAATAGAGGGATTGACCGTCACATTATAACGCCCCCATGGCTGAAAGGGCGGCATGTTTGGTGTGACGGGGATTCGAACCCGCGACTGGAAGGTTAACTGTTGTAACCAACCTCATCCGTACCCATCATCAGCTGGAAGGTTAACTGTTGTAACCAACCTCATCCGTACCCATCATCAGCTGGAAGGTTAACTGTTGTAACTAACCTCATCCGTACCCATCATCAGCTGGAAGGTTAACTGTTGTAACCAACCTCATCCGTACCCATCATCAGCTGGAAGGTTAACTGTTGTAACCTACCTCATCCATTTTACCAATGAAACCAAAGTTCAGCACCACTTCGAAACTTCATGACTTTTAATCGGCATGCAAACTTTCAAAACTTACTTGTTATGTCCGAGGAGGATTCTAAAACCCCTTACTTTATTCACCTTCTGACTTAATAACCGTTTCGATTTTGACCTTTATTACTGTCAGCGAATGACCAATGAACTATATACCGCACAAGTTGGAAGAGGAAAAACCATTCCAGAAATAGCATTCTTTCAACAGAAGAAAAGCTATTCCAGAAGTACATTTGAAATGAGGAGCACCAAGAGAGTGCACATGTAGTGTAGATTTGAAATGAGGAGCACCAAGAGAGTGCACATGTAGTGTAGATTTGAAATGAGGAGCACCAAGAGAGTGCACATGTAGTGTAGATTTGAAATGAGGAGCACCAAGAGGGTACACATGTAGTGTACATTTGAAATGAGGAGCACCAAGAGGGTACACATGTAGTGTACATTTGAAATGAGGAGCACCAAGAGAGTGCACATGTAGTGTATATTTGAAATGAGGAGCACCAAGAAAGTACACATGTAGCGGATATTTGAAATGAGGAGCATCAAGATGGTGCACATGTAGTGTACATTTGAAATGGAGGAGCACCAAGAAAGTATACGGTGTATAATACATCTAGATTGATCGAAAACATTGGAGTATACAATAGACCCGAAGAGAGACTTACGAAAAAGTGACTAAAATCTGAATGGATTGCTGGGATCTATCTTCTCGTGACAAACTTAGAGTTGCCAGAAGAATGATTGGTGAGGGATGCTGAGAGAACGGGCGCTTCTAGTTTAACAGGAGCCATTTAGCTTGGAAGTTTCCAACACACTTGACTTGTTTTCGCTCTCCTGCGAAACATTAAGGACTCTGTTGTTTTTTTTTAAAAAAACTTTACGATCTACTCCATCTTATTCTCTCAATTTCATTCACGTTCACTCCTTTCATCGCGTCACGTTAATTACGGTTTCTTTTCTTAATTTATCTGACCACTGAAGAAAGACTGAAACTGACCGTCTTTCAGCTTTGCTGTTTTGAAAATGATTTTGGTATGAAGAAGATTAAGAAAATGGTTCTCTTAGACGATTCTGATAAATGTTTGTTTGTTTGTTTTTGAATTTCGCGCAAAGCTACACGAGGGCTATCTGCGCTAGCAGAGCCCTAATTTAGCAGTGTAAGAATAGAGGGAAGGCAGCTAGTCATCACCACCCACCGCCAACTCTTGGGCTACTCTTTTACCAACGAATAGTGGGATTGACCGTCACATTATAACGCCCCCACGGCTGAAAGAACGAGCATGTTTGATGGGACGGGGGATTCGAACCCGCGACCCTCGGATTGCGAGTCGAGCGCCCTAACCACCTGGCCATGCCGGGCCCTGATAAATGTTACAATGAATTTAGGATAAAAACTGTCACTATTCTTTTTTTTTGTTGTTGTTCGAGGTGAGTAAATAAAATCAAAAACTAAAAGAAATAAAAAGATTGAATTAAGGTTGGAATTCTATGGTACGTTTTTATAAACAGGTGTTTTTTACCCTTTTTTTAAAGATAAGATGCAGAGGCACACTTTTATTTTTGTGATATTTTTGTTTAATTATGAGTAATAAAACAGGTACATTATCATTGATTTAAATGGCTCCTACCTATGCTAGCAGTTCAGTTGATTTAACGGTATTTAACGTTCACAATTGTAAATGTTCTTTATGTGGCATTTATTGCTTTTACTGAACTAATGTCTTCCAGTGGGTCAGCGTTGAGTTTAAAGACTTGCAACACTAAAATCCGGAGTTCGATTCTCCGCGATGGGCAGAAATGTCTCCCGGTGGGTCGGCGAAAAGTGTACGGAATTAAGACGCTAAAATCCAGGGTTCGATTTTCCGCAATGGACAGAAATGTCTACTGGTGGGTCAGCGATAACTTTTAGGACTTACAACACTAAAATCCGGGGTTCGATTGTCGTGATGAGAGAAGAAAAAAAAATTTAAACAACTACTGGATTAGCCTAATCAATTTCGTAAATCATTTAAATGACGTGGACTTTAAGGGTAAAAAGTAAAACAGTCATAACTGATTGCATAGCAGGAAATAAAGATGATCAAAGCACAATAGATTAGTTAAACAATAACAAAAGCCACCCACTGAAGGTCTGTGTAATTTATTCAATCATTATGTTTTTTTTTTTGTTTTGAAGAAACTTCCCTTAGAGTTGAAACAACTGCACCAAACTGTATTTGTTTAGAATTTTATATATATATATATATATATATACGCTTTTTTTTTCTTTCTGAAAGAAAAAGAACCAAGATTCGTTTCGTGAAGAGTTGTGACGAAGTAACGTGTCGAATATGAAGAGGGTGGGAATAAAAAAAAAACTGAACATATTGGCGTTTTATATTGATTATCTAGGGGGGGTCTGGCAAGATTCTGTGAACGTATCAAAAACTTTAGAAATTTCCGACAATGCAGTGAAAACTTTTTCTTACAAAAAAAAACAACAAAACAAACAATTTATAAGACGTACATCACATCTTTCTACGACACAAACGTACCACCTTTTGTGTATAAATGTATTTCGGTCGTTTAGGCAAAAGGCCAGATACACACGAGCGCCCTCTGTCAATTATTAGGAGAATCGTGAAATTACATAATATTGAATTAAAGTGTGCAACAATAACTATAACGAAAATTGCTCTGTGGGTATTGACTGTTCCACTTATTATTTTTCTCGAAATTATCATATTCGTGGGCGTCCGCGGGGGGGG
>NW_013673076.1:24129-25532 GCF_000517525.1 Limulus polyphemus | reverse complement strand
GGCCCTTTCAGCCGTGGGACGGTGTAATGTGACGATCAATCTCACTATCTCTTGGGGAAAAAAATTAGTCCAATAATTGGCAGTGGGTGGTGCTGAGTAGCTGCTTTCCCTCTAGTCTATCACTGTCGAGTAGCTTTGAGGAAATTCAACGAACAAGTCACAGGAATTCAACAAAACTTTTCCGTGTGTATTTGTAGTTTATATTCAAATAAAATAATGGAAAATAAATAAATAGTATATTTATACAGACTTTACTTTTTAACTGGGTTTTAACATCGCTTATGGACTGATCAAACACGTCTTAGTCACACTTCTCCTGCCCTCATAAACAATAAACTTTCTACACATGAAATATTAAGTATTTCTGCACTTGTATGCTTTTCTTGAATATATACAGATAACAGTTAAATATCTACGTATAGGTGTACTTTTTCTGCACGTGAAAATAATAATTAACTTTAAATGTGAATTGTGATTACAGATTGATCGTAAGTAAATCAATGCCATTCGTTAAACTATCCTTTATTTGTTTCTTCAACAACTTTTCGATTACCTTTTTTTTTTTTACAGATTTCACAATTTCGTACAATATCTGTTTGACTTTAGTTCGACAGAGACTCAATAAACATTAATTTAATACCAACTTTAGCAATAAAGAAATATCTTGAAAGTTATTAGATAAGAATCTTGTTAGGGCTAAAGTCAGCACGAATTTCTTAATCTGTTTCTAGAACTCTTTAAGTAAACAAGGTTGGTTGCTAGTAGTAACAACCAAGCTTAGTAACACCACTAACCACGTGCCCATTGACGTTTTATAAACTTATAAATACATGGGCGAGATTTGGGACCAAAATGTTTAGGAGGGAGGGGGGTAAAATAAGAAAATAAGTTTACCTTAATTATTGTAAATGTTAAAACCCAAAGAAAAATAGTGGGGGAAGCTTCTCCCTCTTGCCCCACACCCACATAATCCCGCCTACGTATACTTATATCGTGTTTCAAATGTTTATGTACGTTGGGTTACGCCAACAGTAGTTATTAACATCAACGCAAAAGAAAATAAATGCAGAATAGTTTTAATTGGTTCACAGGAAATTGGTTTGGCTACATAAACTACTTTATTCAATAAATCTTGAATATCATCCGCTCTTTTTAATAGGATAAAGAACATACAACTACAACAAGTTAAACAATAAACTTAAAAGTCAGTCAGGTCAAATTTCTAATAAAGAACATACAACTACAACAAGTTAAACAATAAACTTAAAGTCAGTCAGGTCAAATTTCTAATAAAGAACATACAACTACAACAAGTTAAATAATAAACTTAAAGTCAGTCAGGTCAAGTTTCTAATAAAGAACATACAACTACAACAAGTTAAATAATAAACTTAAAGTCAGTC
>NW_013673076.1:11685-23489 GCF_000517525.1 Limulus polyphemus | reverse complement strand
AACACTTTTCTGCTTGTTTTTATACGGAATTTGCTAATTATTGTAAAATTGTATATACATTTATGTTTCAAAATAAAATATGATTAGTGCTTACTGAAGTTTTTCTCCAAATTCACAGAAAATGTACGCTTATTGTTTATTTTCTTAGTTGTTGGGATGCTTGTTTGTTTTTAATTATGCACAAAGCTACAAAAGGGCTATCTGTGCTCTGCCCACCACGGGTATCGAAACCCGGTTTCTAGCGTTGTAAGTCCGCAGACATACCGCTGTGCCACTGGGAGGACTGTTGGGATGCCCCACAATGGAACAGCGGTAAATCTGTAGGCATATAACGCTAAAATCCTGTTTTCTATACTCATTGTTTGCACATCACAGATAGATTAATGTTTAACAAGAAACAAACAAAAGCCGATAGTATAGTTGCGATTACAATTATCAAATAATTAGTCCCAATACCCACTGTTAGGTTTCACACTAATATAGGAATTGTTTTTGTTGTTTTAATTCTAAAGCAAATAATTGTTTTCGATTTGGTGTGAGAACTTTTGTGGAACTAATCATTAGATCCAGGGAAATTCTAGCGCACGTGGAGTTACTGAGAAGCTGACTGATTTATTTATTGTCTCTATTCTGACAATGAGCGAGAGAGCGGGGTCTTCCTCAAACACTATATTTTTGTTTTATACCATAAAGAGACTTTGTTTGAACCCGGTCTCTTATTTCATCTTCTATGTCTTGTTTTATACCATAAAGAGACTTTGTTTGAACCCGGTCTCTTATTTCATCTTCTATGTCTTGTTTTATACCATAAAGATACTTTGTTTGAACCCGGTCTCTTATTTCATCTTCTATGTCTTGTTTTATACCATAAAGATGCTTTGTTTGAACCCGGTCTCATATTTCATCTTCTATGTCTTGTTATATAACATAAAAATACTTTGTTTGAACCCGGTCTCTTATTTCATCTTCTATGTCTGGTTTTATACCATAAAGAGACTTTGTTTGAACCCGGTCTCTTATTTCATCTTCTTTGTCTTGTTTTTTTTTTTTTCATGTTTTGAATTCTGGTTCAAGTTTTTTGTTCTTTTGTAACAATTTCATTTGGTTCCGCTATCGAAAACGGAGGAAATAATTGGTTCCGTTGTAAGAAAGGAAGAGGAGTAACTGGCTCCGTTGTAAGAAAAGAAGAGGAGTAATGGGTTCAGTCATATGAAGGAAAGGGAGTGATGGGTTCAGTCATATGAAGGAAGAGGAGTAATGGGTTCAGTCATATGAAGGAAAGGAAGTAATGGGTTCAGTCATATGAAGAAAATGGAGTGATTGGTTCTGTCATAAAAAGGGAGTAAAGTAATAGCTTCTATCATGATAATAAAGGGGGGGTAATTTGTTTTGTTGTAAGAAAGGACGTGGAGTAATGGGGTTTAGTCATAAGAAGGGAGGGTATGAGATTGATTGATTCAGTAATATGAATGTAGGGGGGGGGGAGTAAAACTTTATTGTGCAACATATAATTGTTCTCGTTTTGAATACTTTTAAGAAATCTTTGTTTTATTTAATGATCATTTCCATAACTTATTGAACCTTCTAGCTTCGTGATCAACCAGTCCTTTGAATTCTCAAGTGTTATTCGTAGTTCGTGAATTGTCAAAAGAAAACGTAGTTGACATTTTATGAACGATAGGACTACTTTTTTAAGTTAGGTGTCTTTAAAAATTGTATTTTTAGTTTGTATTTATGCCGTCATCCCTAATGTTAAACTACCGAGCAGAGGGAAGGCAGGCAATCGGCACACCCTACCACCTCACGTAAAGGAATTGACTGTTACTCTTATAATGCATTCACAACTTTAAATGTTAGGGGGGTGTGTTTTATGGTATCGTCCACAATATGGGTTAAAAACACGTGTTAACTCAGTCAATAAAGAAAAATAATGAACCAGAGGTAAATAACAAAATATGCAACTCCGCGACAAAAAGTATTTTTTTATTACTTACCAAGTTTTACCGTGTTTAAGCCTATTTATGATTTAAAATTTAGCTACCTACTACACCGTAATTAGTCCTAGTGGTAATGCAAACCTGATAATGCTATCTTCATTTTTTAACTGCCACGAGAGGGCGCTACGTTTTAAGTTGTATAGTCGAAAATAAAGTTTGAAGCCGACTCCAAACTTTATTGTCTCGAAAGTGGGTTCCTCGTCATCAAATTTTTCTATAGTCGATAACTTCGAACACGCCCCCTTTTTCCATACATCCGAACATCGCTGGTGTAATAAACGTAAGTCTCAACTAACGTTTTGTATGCCTGCTAAGCCTAAAGGTTTCGAAGCTTATAATAAATGCATGCTGACTGAAATATTTCTACAGTTTGTTTTTTAGTTAAGCACAAAGTGCTATCTGTGCTATTTCTACAGAACAAGTAAGAAATTTATTTTGGTGGTGGGGGGGGGGGTCAAGTTCGATTGATTTAAAACTTTGATAAAGATAATCATTCTGGCATGTGATTATAGCTCCCATACGTCCAGTTCTTCTCGCATAAACGTTCGATAAAGTAAACTGTCGAAGATTTGGTAAATAAATCAATACAAAAATAACTAAGACACAAAGGACTCGGTAAAGCCGAAGAAATGTATTACGTCAAAAAAAAAAAACAGTTCTGAACACGTGGAAGCGTGGTTAATAGTGTCATGAACAAATAAACATCTCGGAATAAAGGGAAAAAAAATAAGGTCTGGAAATGATGGCGTTAATTTCCATGGAAAACCAAATCTAACAATGTTGAGAAAAAAAAAAACGTATTAGAAATTTCATTGCAACAACTTGAAAATACCGAAACCGTAGCACGTGGTCCCCTTGTGGGTCATCAGTAAGTTTGCGGTTTTACAACGCTAAAATTCGGGGCTCGATTTCCCGTAGTGAACTAAGCGCTAAAACAAACCATTTGCATTAAGTACAATCCTAGCAAGTGTATGGTCTGAATGTTAAACTTGAGTTTAACACTTGTGTAGATGTTCCCCATTTTGGCCTTCGAATCCGTTTCTCAAACTGGTTTATAAGAAGATTACGGACTTACAACGCTTAATTTTGGGGGTTCGATTCCCCGCGGGTAGACACAGTAGATAGCCCAATGTGGCTTTGCCCTAAAAGCAAACAAACCATTTAAGTGTCGCAACAAAGAAGGGATAGTCGAACGCAAACATTTGTTTTTATTATTATTTGTAAGAGAACAACTATTTTACACCCTTCACCTATATTAGAACACTGCTCCCTTCTCATCCTCTCCAAATCAAATCTGGGGATCTCCTAAAATTGCCTGGCTATTTATGATGGACGTAACCTCGGGAGGCTTGAGAACCCCTGGTCTACAGAGTTTCTATTGGCAATAGTCACCCATAATGCACCATAAAGATGATTGAACAGCTTTACGTTAGCGAGAACTAAAAATGAAGAAGAACGAGAATAAAAGTTCCCGGATTAAAAACTTATAGACTTTATATTATATTAAGCGTTTAACGATCTCTTTGAAAAGCAGCGACATCACCCACATTTCTAGCAGTTCTCACGTTAAGTAAGGCCGCGCGTTCCAATATATATATTTGATAAACGAAGCAAAGAATAGAGTTGTACGATATGACGCCAAATAATAACGTGAAAAAAAAATAACACCGGATGGTGTTTGTTTTTCTCGAGGCTCGACCATCATCCTGTCATGTTTTGGAGAGCGCGTGCGGAATTAGTTGAATATACTTAGGAATATGTCAATGTACGCGAAATAGACTTGGTCATAGTTTTAATATGAAAAACAAAACAAACAAACAACTTTAGTATATAGCCATCAGAATTACTCGATCTGCCCAGTGGCTCAGAGATAAGTCTCAAGACTTCGCATATTGCACCGAGTCCCTAAATTCAGTAAAACAGTAATTATTAACTAGATGTACTTCCGCAGGTTTCCCAAAAATGTTCTGTCTCAAGAGTAAAAAACAAAATTATTTATTGTTTTTTAAGTTCATATGTCATGCTGTGTTGTAGCCTACAGCGTGTATAATTCTTCTCGTGATTCATGGCATGCACACGTTTTACTGACGTCACGATAGTACAAATTGCAACGTTAAGCGTCCCTTATATGACGTCATTTTAGTGTCTACTGACTGACAGACAAAACACTATTGTATTGTGGTGAGAGTGGTTAAATACACATAATATAAGCTTAGACTTTCGTCAAGAATCTTGGTTAAATACAAAGTGTAAGAGAATGTTATTTCTACAGTCAGTCGATTAGAAAGTGTGAATTAAACACCCAACTAGTGTGAAACCCAACCTTGTGTGAAACGTAAAGTTTGTCTATGGTAACAGAAGTTCCTTACAGAGATAATTTATCAATTAACTTTTCTGATGATTTGTCATAATGATGACACCAGAGGGAGCCTTCATTTTTATACATTCCTTAAAAAGCTAAAATTACATTTGTTCAAGTCTGGAACAAAAAATAATATGAGATAGTGATGTTTATTTTTTATTCGTAATGTTGACACCAGAGGGAGCCTTAATTTCTATACATTTCTTAAAAAAAAAGATAAAAATATATTTGTTCAAGTCTGGAACAAAAGATAATTTAAGTTACTGTTTAAGTTATTTCTTTTCGTAATGTTGACACCAGAGGGAGCTTTCATTTCTATACCTACCCTAAAAAAGATTAAAAAAAATATATTTGTTCAAGTCTGGAACAAAAGATAATTTAAATTACTGGTGGATTTTTTTCTTCATAATGCTGACACCAGAGGGAGCCTTCATTATTTATATACATTCCTTAAAAATATCACTTCAGGTCTAAAATAGAAGATTTCAGCTATTGATAGATTTTCCTCACGTCATAACAGTAAACGAAAAGTTGCCTACTTACAACTCTCACGAGAAAGGTTTTATCAGGATTCGTGGAAATGGCAGCCATTTACTCTACCTTAAAGACATTTGAGTATCGTAAATACTGAAAACAGAACATAAACAGGTATATGACCACTTTATCACAACAAAGTGCAACCTGCATCTGTGTTAAATGTATTTACGCACGTAAGAAGCTATTGTTTCTGTTCTTTGGTGGTCTTATCTTCTTATTACTCAAGCGTTCTTCTGTTATGGATTTTTAATTTGTAGTCACGTTCAGTCATTCAAAAACTACGTGACCTTATAGATCTAAAATGAATTTAGGCTCCGCCCTGTTGTTAAGTGAAATATCATTATTTCAAAACGGTTATTGCAACTCCAAATAGATTTTCTGCAGTAACGTGATAACGAATATTGGTTCCTTGTAGCGGTATTAACGTGCAGTAACATTTACTTCGCTTAGTTTCTGATAGCTACAGTAATTGTTTCCATTCTCGGAATAAAATGGTCATCACTCTGCCGAATCACGTGCCTTGTTCCTACTTGGTCTTCCTATGTGCAAGTACAACTCACCCGCACGTGATCTTTTGTCATAACTTAAAACAGCAGTAAAGATCCAAGTGTTAGAAAGTCACGACTTAAAACAAAGCTAAGCTCCAAGTGTTAGAAAGTCATGACTTAAAACAAAAGTAAAGATCCAAGTGCTAGAAAGTCATGTCTTAAAACAGAAGTAAAGCTCCAAGTGTTAGAAAGTCATGACTTAAAACAAAGCTAAGCTCAAAGTGTTAGAAAGTCATGTCTTAAAACAGAAGTAAAGCTCCAAGTGCTAGAAAGTCATGACTTAAAACAGAAGTAAAGCTCCAAGTGTTAGAAAGTCATGACTTAAAACAGAAGTAAAGCTCAAAGTGTTAGAAAGTCATGACTTAAAACAGAAGTAAAGTTCCAAGTGTTAGAAAGTCATGTACTTAAAACAGAAGTAAAGCTCCAAGTGTTAGAAAGTCATGTCACTAAACTGAATACACAACATGAAATTGAACTTGATGTAGAAATTGATCGATGACCCCTATCACCGAGAGAAAGGATGTACCTCCTTCTTAAACTTGTCACGATCTGTTCTTCTTTGATGCTCTCCTAATGTTGAGTCGACTGTTATTTTGTATGTGTGCCTGATCAGGCTAGAGATTTAAAAAGAAAGAAAACGAATTAGATGCGATTACCTTATATGGACAGGTTTTTACTCTTACCAGCGGCAATATGTGACGTTTGATGTTAGTTATTGTTACATTTATATTACCAGTTAAACACTGAACTCCCATAACGTGGGACTGAGGTTTCTTGGATCGTGACGGTCAAATCTCGTTATTCGGTTTGACAAGAGTAGCCCAAGAGTTGGTGATGGGTGATGGTCACGAGCTGTCTCCTCTGTAATCTCTCATTTCAAAATTAGGGACAGCTAGTACAGATGTCATTAACAGATGAAAGTGATCCTGTTGATGTCATTAACCTGGTAAGGTTGTATGGAAGTGATCCTGTTGATGTCATTAACCTGGTAAGGTCGTATGGAAGTGATCCTGTTGATGTCATTAACCTGGTAAGGTCGTACGGAAGTGATCCTGTTGATGTCATTAACCTGGTAAGGTTTTACGGAAGTGATTTTAATGACATCAACAGGTTTAGTAAGGTCGTATGGAAGTGATCTTGTTGATGTCATTAACCTGGTAAGGTCGTATGAAAGTGATCCTGTTGATGTCATTAACCTGGTAAGGTTGTACAGAAGTGATCTTGTTGATGTCATTAACCTGGTAAGGTTGTACAGAAGTGATCTTGTTGATGTAATTAACTTGATAAGGTCGTATGGGAATGATCCTGTTGATGTAATTAACTTGATAAGGTCGTATGGGAATGATCCTGTTGAGCTCATTAATTTGGTAAGGTCGTGTGAAAGTGATCCATTCTTTTGATGTCATTACCTGTGTGTTGTTCATTAATCCTAAATAAGCCTTTGCGTCATCTTTTAAATTAGGGTCTAAATGTTTGACCATTACTAGAAGAACATTATTGAAAAAAGCGTGAGAATATCTTCTGAAATAACCCCAGCACTTGTTACGACGTTTATCTTAGAATCTTCTGAAATAACCCAGCACTTGTTACGACGTTTATCTTAGAATCTTCTGAAATAACCCAGCACTTGTTACGACGTTTATCTTAGAATCTTCTGAAATAACCCAGCACTTGTTACGACGTTTATCTTAGAATCTTCTGAAATAACCCAGCACTTGTCACGACGTTTATCTTAGAATCTTCTAAAATAACCCAGCACTTGTTACGAGGTTTATCTTAGAATCTTCTGAAATAACCCAGCACTTGTTACGACGTTTATCTTAGAATCTTCTGAAATAACCCAGCACTTGTTACGACGTTTATCTTAGAATCTTCTGAAATAACCCAGCACTTGTTACGACGTTTATCTTAGAATCTTCTGAAATAACCCAGCACTTGTTACGACGTTTATCTTAGAATCTTCTGAAATAACCCAGCACTTGTTACGACGTTTATCTTAGAATCTTCTGAAATAACCCAGCACTTGTTACGACGTTTATCTTCGAATTTTCGAGAGAGAGGAGACAGATAATCAAAATACTATAGTATATTATGTCTACTCTTATATGACCAAATTGTTGGTTTTGGCCATACTTCGTTTAATGCACCCACGTGCTCAAAGTGTGTAGTGCCTGTTTTTGTTGTTGTTCTGTGACAGAGGGACGCGAACCAAGAATCACAGTTCGGACACACTAACAGTTGCAATACATCCGATCCTGTAACAATGTTATGCACCGATAGCTGATAAAACATTGAAACCAATTCGTGATAAATATCGCAGTAAACTGCCAATGTCCCCTCCCCCTTCACATTCCTCCAAACGAATCCATTGCGAATATGACATCAGAACAAAATATAGCATTAGGACGCCATTTAGGTTTTGGAACCTTGAGTACTTTAACAAGGAAAAGATAAACCCTCCAAATATATTGTATAAACAGGCAAGAACGTGGTCAAGCTGTTCTGACTACTCTTGATCAAGAAAGAGTTCCTAAAGTCTAACCAGTGAAGTCATTAAAGAAATCCAGTTAACACTAGAGTTTATAAATCGTTAGATTAACGCGGTCTCTATTCTCTAGAAAAAGAACCATCATAGTTTACAGAAGAAACACCTTTGTTTGCAGAAGTTTTGTCTTGAACCTTTAGCAGGGTAGAATATTCAACACGCATCGTATACTGATATACGAGCTGCTTATCAGAGGGTCCAGGGTTCGAGGCGTGATGCCGCTGAAAACGTCACGCGCGTTATGAAAGCGAAAGTCAAACATCTTATTCGGTTTAAAAAAGCCAGCGTAATAAAAGCGAATGTCAAACATCTTATTCGGTTTAAAAGGGCCAGCGTAGTAAAAGCTAGAGTCAAACATCTTATTCGGTTTAAAAGGGCCAGCGTAGTAAAAGCGAGATTCAAACATCTTATTCGGTTTAAAAGGGCCAGTGTAATAAAAGCTAGAGTCAAACATCTTATTCGGTTTAAAAGGGCCAGCGTAATAAAAGCTAGAGTCAAACTTCTTATTCGGTTTAAAAGGACCAGAGTAATAAAAGCTAGAGTCAAACATCTTATTCAGTTTAAAAGGGCCGACGTAATAAAAGCGAAAGTCAAACATCTTATTGGGTTTAAAAGGGCCTGCGTAATAAAAGCTAGAGTCAAACTTCTTATTCGGTTTAAAAGGGCCAGAGTAATAAAAGCTAGAGTCAAACATCTTATTCAGTTTAAAAGGGCCGACGTAATAAAAGCGAAAGTCAAACATCTTATTGGGTTTAAAAGGGCCTGCGTAATAAAAGCTAGAGTCAAACATATTCGGTTTAAAAGGGCCAGACAAAACTCTTGCGTCAACAGGTGTTGTTTGCTTACTGCTTCTCTTCTGGTCAGTAGTTCAAATTGTTAGATGTTCGCTCTTCTGGTCAGTAGTTCAAAATGTCAAATGTTCGCTCTTCTGGTCAGTAGTACAGAATGTCAAATGTTCGCTCTTCTGGTCAGTAGTACAATATATCAAATGTTCGCTCTTCTGGTCAGTAGTTCAAAATGTCAAATGTTCGCTCTTCTGGTCAGTAGTACAATATATCAAATGTTCGCTCTTCTGGTCAGTAGTTCAAAATTTCAAATGTTCGCTCTTCTGGTCAGTAGTTCAAAATGTCAAATGTTCGTTCTTCTGGTCAGTAGTACAAAATGTCAAATGTTCGCTGTTCTGGTCAGTAGTACAAAATGTTAGATGTTCGCTCTTCTGGTCAGTAGTTCAAAATGTCAAATGTTCACTCTTCTGGTCAGTAGTACAGAATGTCAAATGTTCACTCTTCTGGTCAGTAGTTCAAAATGTCAAATGTTCTATTGTTCCCACGAAGTTCTATATCTCTAGCTTCTCAAGAAAACTGGATTGTTGAATGTTTAAAGATGTAAAAGTGATCCCGATGGATTATAACAAATGAACGTTCCAGCAACTAGAAACCTGTGAGATCGTATACGGGTCATCACTTAACTCACGCACATTCATATCTTTATTTACTGGCCTTATATCCAAGTGTAACCGGGAATCGTTAACCTGAACATTGTATGCACGTGAACTGAACGTGGGTTCGGCTACAGCAGTCCCTCGATTCGACAATTTTATTCCGAATTCCTTTAAACGTAACTCTATAGTGAGTCGTCTCAATAGAGAATATTACACCTGTTCTAACTACCTCTTTCTTTATAAACGACAACAATTACTTACATTTTATTCAAGTCCCAACAAATAATTTCCTTTCTCACAAATGTGAACCCCAAAGAAAACACACACTGTTGATAAATACCCATTAAGACTGATCGTTCCTTTCTTAGGTAAGCAAAGTTTCATAGTAAAGTCACAAATTTTAAGAATAATTAGAACGTTTTATCCACAAGTTCAACTACAAATGATATTTAAATCATCTTTCAAAATACAAAATTCATTCCGATCTAAAGACCTGTTACCTACCCTTATGCGTTCCAGGATCGTATACACACGTGGTGACTGTAATTCCACTAACATTGTCAAAACTATACGTCAATTACACCTGCGAATATATGGGAGTATCAAGTAGAACTGGTAAATAACTATCAAATCCATCAGACTCTACAATTCACACACGTAGTGAAAACACCAACCAGTCCATATTGATTACGGATTGCAAAGACATCTCATCTGGATATTAAACTTTTAATTAAAAAAAGTTTATCTATTATAAATGAACTCCCAACTTTAAATAATAACACAACTTCACTACAGTTAAGTCTGTTCTGAATAACTTATATAATATTGTTATAATTGTTTTATTATCCTATTCTTTGTTCATTTGTTTGCCCCCTAGTGGCACAGCGGTATGTCTGCGGATTTCAAAGGGTTCGATACCCGTAGTGGGCAGAGCACATATAGCCCTTTGTGTATATATTTGTGCTTGAATACATACATCAACATCATTTGTTTGTCTTGTAATTTACTTCATCTGTACTTTTATAAAATGTTTACTTTATAAATATTTGTACCTAATAGTTTACCCTGTTCAATGTAGCTTGCTGAAGATGGAATATGTATATTCCGAAACGTTCGTGAATTAAGTGTTTGTTACTGTACAGTACACACGTGTCAAACGTTCGTTGTTACTGTACAGTACACACGTGTCAAACGTTCGTTGATACTGTACAGTACACACGTGTCAAACGTTCGTTGTTACTGTACAGTACACACGTGTCAAACGTTCGTTGTTACTGTACAGTACAGACGTGTCAAACGTTCGTGAATTAAGTGTTTGTTACTGTACAGTACACACGTGTCAAACGTTCGTTGTTACTGCCGTCGTTCTACTCACTGTTCATCATTAAACTTCGACTATCATCGAATGAACGTGTTTTTAGAGATTATTTGTTGAATGTTACCAGATGTTTTTATATTTATAACCTCGTTTATTAGCTTTTTCTGGTGATTTACTTGAGAAGTTGGAGATTTAGAGCTCGTTATGAATCTAATTTAAAAATATCTCATCTTTAAACTAACTTGTACTATTTGATAAAATAAAACTTATAGCTTACAATATTTGGCAGATAATCCTCTTAACTGGATAAAAAAAAAAGTATTGTTATGTATTAGTTTGTACAGAAGATTATCGGAGAACAATAAACTACAAAGTTTGTTTTAGAAACGATTAAATAATCAGATTATTAAAGATTGTTATTCAGATTTTTGAGGGTTAATTTTTATGGAATTGATTTCTTTATAAACAAAGTAGCAAAGAGATCTGTTTTATGATTGATAGTTCCTTTCTGATAAGTGATTTGTCCGGAATTTTTAACTATTCAAGCACAATTACGTCATAGTAAATACTCTATTATAGGGCCTAACTACTGGGGCCTCCTGAACCCAGAGTGGAGCTTATGTAACATGGGTCATCGCCAGTCACCTGTGGATATTGACCCGTCGATATTATTGTTTGACCCTCACTTGAGGCCGGTGGACGTCGAGAAGAACAGAGTGAGTAAATAGAAATACAGGCAGAGTAAAAAACAAAATCTTTTTGAGAGAATGGAAGTCAAACACTGACTTTCGTAGTGGTACTTTTAACCCTCGTTACTACATTTGATATTTTTTTCTTTTTGAGATAATGGAAGTCAATCACGGAGTTTCGTAGTGATACTTTTAGCCCTCGTTACTACATTTGATATTTTTGATATGATATTTTTTCTTTTTGAGATAATGGAAGTCAAACACTGAGTTTCGTAGTAGTACTTTTAACCCTCGTTACTACATTTGATATTTTTTGTTTTTGAGATAATGGAAGTCAAACACTGAGTTTCGTAGTAGTACTTTTAAC
>NW_013673076.1:9436-10690 GCF_000517525.1 Limulus polyphemus | reverse complement strand
CACTGAGTTTCGTAGTAGTACTTTTAACCCTCGTTACTACCTTTGATATTTTTTGTTTTTGAGATAATGGAAGTCAAACACTGAGTTTCGTAGTAGTACTTTTAACCCTCGTTACTACCTTTGATATTTTTTGTTTTTGAGATAATGGAAGTCAAACACGGAGTTTCATAGTGGTACTTTTAACCCTCGTTACTACATTTGATATTTTTTTCTTTTTTTAAAATATCCTAATCAATAAAATCTTCTCATATACCACATTTTACAATCGTCTTATATAACCACACATTTCGTAAGCCTAGAATTATCGGTGTGGGACCCAGGATCACTTCGGTATTATAACACCCCTCTCTCTAACCTACTTACTTTTGTGGGGACATGAGTGTTTTGGTTAAAGGCTCCCTAAAAACATGAGGGTAAACCAGGGGTACTGTTAATAATGTAGTTAATGTGTTTAAGTCCTACTGGACTTTACATAGGAAATGTGTGATTTCATCTAATCTCTGGTCAGTTCTTTCCAACATATGGACCCCAGCAGTAGTGAACGGGATAGAAACAAGTCGGCAATTTAAGGGCTAACTTATTAATCTCTGCTATATACGGGGTAGCAAAAAATAGCATACTGTAGATCGAAAACCCGTTCACAGATGTTGAACAGTTACCAAAGACGCTTCATTTGTGATGAAAGTAAGTTATCAACATTATTAGTTAATCAACACGTACATCATTCGTCCCAAGGACGAGCGTCTTTCAAGAGTTGAACTACGTCGAAGTTCACCATTTTTAAAACGTATAAGATGCAGAACAGATCTTTTCCCCAAGAGCAATAACAAGTTCTGTTAATCTAACAGTAACAAGTTCTGTTAATCTAACAGTAACAAATTATGTTAATCTAACAGTAACAAGTTCTGTTAATCTAACAGTAACAAATTATGTTAATCTAACAGTAACAAGTTCTGTTAATCTAACAGTAACAAGTTCTGTTAATCTAACAGTAACAAATTATGTTAATCTAACAGTAACAAGTTCTGTTAATCTAACAGTAACAAATTATGTTAATCTAACAGTACAAGTTCTGTTAATCTAACAGTAACAAGTTCTGTTAATCTAACAGTAACAAGTTCTGTTAATCTAACAGTACAAGTTCTGCTAAACCAACAATAACAAATTTTTCTAATCCAACAATGACAAGTTCTGTTAATCTAACAGTAACAAGTTCTGTTAATCCACCAATAACAAGTTCTGCTAATCCAGTAA
>NW_013673076.1:0-8436 GCF_000517525.1 Limulus polyphemus | reverse complement strand
TGTGCATAACTTCAAACAAACAAACAGCCACCCCAGTGGCACAGCGGTATGTCTGCGGACTTACAACGCTAGAAACCGGGTTTCGATACTCGTGGTGGGCAGAGCACAGATAGCCCTTGTGTAGCTTTGTGCATAATTTAAAAAACAAACAAACAAACTTGTTACCTTTTCTCTGTCTTTGTGTCCAAAATGACAATTAAAATGGATGGTCAGGGATTTGAGTGTTTAGTGTTTGTTGTGTTAATTCAAAGAGAAAGTGGCACGTTTCACTGATTGGAAGAAAACCTGAAGAAAGAAAGAAAAAAAAATGATGTTAGTGCGAAGATTGACGCTGAATTCTCGGACTCTTGTTTAATCAAATCGCTTTACATTGCCGAGTAAGATCGTATTTATTTAGTAACTTACATTTTATAAGTTTCCAGCTGAGTTGAAAAGTTTAGAAAGATTACTTTAAGCCTTACCAAATTAGACTGCTTGCCATTAGCGAGAAAAGTCATCCACCATTCAGAACGTTAAACGTTCTCGAAAGTTCCAAACAATATTGACAAATTTAAATAGGAGATCATTTTAATCCTTTCCAAATCAGGCCTCCTGTCGTTGACGAGAAACTCGATCTCTATGGCGATTAGCGAGAAACATTCTGAATTCAAAAGATTAGAATATACGTCTTTAATCTTGTTACTATGTTTATTCAGTATAAAATGAATGTATGTCCAATCAGTTTAAGTCATGTGTATCATTTGGAAGAAAACCAATTAAAATTTCAGGAGCAAAGTTGGAAAAAAAGACAATTCAAACATGCTCTGTTTGAAAGAGATAGGATAAATACAAGAAATTATTCTTCCTCGATGGACAACAAAATTATATCTACCTGTACACTTCCGCGGTGGACAACAAAATCTTGTTTACCTGTCCAATTCCTCGGTGGATAACAAAATTATATCTACCCGTCCACTTCCGCGATGGACAACAAAATTTTGTCTACCCGTCCACTTCCGTGGTGGATAACAAAATCTTGTTTACCTGTCTAGTTCCGCGGTGGATAACAAAAACATATCTAACTGTCTAGTTCCGCGGTGGATAATAAAATTCTATCTACCTGTCCACTTCCGCGGTGGACAACAAAATCTTGTCTACCCGTCCACTTCCGCGGTGGGCAACAAAATTATATCTACCTGTCCACTTCCGCGGTGGACAACAAAATTTTATCTCCCCGTCCACCCACTCATCAGAACGAGCGTGGAAAAATCGTTAGCGTACCGAACTGTGAAACTGGGGATCCATGGCTCGCATTCGTTGGTGAGTTATACGAGTGAAAGTCAAATCCATCCGGGCCCGGCATGGCCAGGTGGTTAGGGCACTCGGCTCGCAATCTGCTGGTCGCGGGTTCGAATCTCCGTCCCACCAGACATGCTCGCCCTTTCAGCCGTGGGGATGTTATAATGTATCGATCAATCCCATTATCCGTTGGTAAAAGAGTAGCCCATGGGTTGGCGGTGGGTGGTGTTGACTAGCTGCCTTCCCTCTAGTCTTACACAGCTAAATTAGGTACGGCTAGCGCAGATAGCCCTCGTGTAGCTTTGCGCGAAATTCATAACAAACAAACAACAACTCTATTCAGTACACTCATTGCTCTTCAGAATTTCACAAGGCACACAGCAGTGTTTAATTTCCCAATCTCTATATGTAATAGAACACATAAACAAAGAGTAAATGATGCCCTTATTTTTAAAACATTTATTATCAGTTTATATATTGATTCTGGTCGAACAAATAATAATAATAATAATCGCTATTAATACATAAAGTTTATTTTCCTCACAAAGACATATTTAGAGATAAAATTTACGTTTTCCAAATAATATAAAAACTAATAATTATGGCTCTGTTGTTAGCATATTTTTATTTTTCAAAACTAATCAGCTACGTCAAAAAATAAGAAGAAGAAAAAAAACCTACCCCAAATCCAGTGGTTTGGTTTATTTCGTCACGCCATCGAAGGTGGACGAAGGTTATGTTTCCACCCCTGTGTGTGTGTATTTGTTTGTTTGTTTGTCATCAAGAGTAGTCGAAAACGGCTGAATGGATTTGTACGAAAGTTTGGGATACACTTGGAATATGACCCAACTTAAAAGTGATTAGTTTTTTTTTAGGTTTAAGGTCACGAAAATAAAAACAATCCCTCTCTGTTAACATGAGGACCTATTTTTCACACTATCTTTGCTCTATAATTCAGTCAAAAATTATTGTATTTTAATGAAACTTGGTGGACCTATGTAGAATATTATTCCTCATTGTCCTGCCAAAAATGGTCCGTGTCCGTTGATAGCGATAGACATACGGACACAGTTTCGTAATTTTTTTAGAGCCGAATATGATCAACGCTGTGTGGCGGAGTGCGCTCTACTGAGTGCCCCCTCTTGTTTCTGGGTAAGCTATCTGTATATATATATGAGATAAAACAGGTCTTGGACAGGATTCCGATTGTGGGGAAGCAGGAAGAGCGATCCCCACCCCTTCAAAACCCTAGAAATAAAGTATATACTTCATGCATTTACTGTATCTGCCTGGTGATGAGGGCGCTTAACTCGCAATCTGTGAATCGCGAGTTCGAATTCCGTCACCTAACATGCTCGCCCTTTCATCCGTGGGGATGTTATAATGTGACGGCCAATCCCATTATTCGTTGGTAAAATAGTAGCTCAAGAGTTGGCGGTGGGTGGTGATGACTAGCTGCCTTTCCTCTAGTCTATCACCTCTATATTAGGGACGGCTAGTGCAGATAGCCCTCATGTAGCTGTGGGCGAAATTCGGGCAAAGAAACAACTGGCTTTGTCTGCTCTAAATATCCGGTTCAGCCCAGAAGCTCCTAAATTTCCGTAAGAACATTACCCCCCCCCCCTTACCCTCATCCTCTGGAGTAGCATTGCTAGTCTCGGATATTTTAAACAGAGTTTTGTGATCGCACACATAACATGAACAAGAAGTAAGACAACGTTATTGTTGTTAAAGGTAAACAAGCCGAAGCGAAGCCTCGTGAACAAGAGAACGTCAGGTGAAATGTTTTCAGTCAAAGAATTTAATATATAAAAATACCAAACATTTAAAGCTAAGGTATTCAGTTTCTATTAAGGTAGAGCCCAATCTTCTTTAACTGTAGTACCCCCACTATTACTGGAATTGGTTGGTGAAAATCACAGACCCGGGAGTAACTGCGTGTAAAGAAAAGGTTTTATTCGATATCGCTCTCGGCTTACGTCAGACAATGCCTATTCTCCTGCGTTAAAAGCTGCACCTAATAAGCTAACAGTTCTTTACTTCAAAGTCCTACTTTTACCCTAACTTTATTCTTCTAGAATAAGGTCGTAATGGGACGGGCTTATCTTAATGGAAAAACAGTTAAACTTAATGCCAAATACTCTCGTTAACAGCTCCCTTGGTTAGACTGGTTATTTCTTAATTTGAATTAAAAAGATATTCGTGTGTGGTTGTTGTTGTTGTTTTTTTATGGATCGTTACTTTATTTTCTGTCTTCTTCAGTAAACACTTTATGGATATCACTTTTATCCAATATTTTTTAAGAGTGTCGCTTCAAGTCAGTGTTTATTTTTTACTTTTTATTTTTTTTAGTTTCAAGTCACTATTTTGTGTTTACACGTGTTTTAAGTTGTTTTTAGAGTGTCGCTTTAATTGCGTAGTTTGTCGGTGTTTTTGTTTGATGTTGTTGTACATGTAACGTTAATTATATAAACTTAGTGGACATCAGTAATACATGTAACGTTAATTATATAAACTTAGTGGACATCAGTGATACATGGAACGTTAATTATATAAACCTAGTGGACATCAGTAATACATGTAACGTTAGTTATATGAACTTCGTGGACGTCAATAATACATGTAACGTTAGTTATATGAAAGCACGCGCTTCGCGTGGTGTGGTGTTTAACGTGATTGGCTATGAATTCAAAGATTCCAAGCTTGCTGTCCCTTTCCACAAAAACGCTTTCCGCTCTTTGGGGACGTGTAAGCGTGATACGATGGACAGTCAAATCCCACTATTCGGTTATAATAACCCAAGAGTTAAGTTCTGTTTATCACAGCTGCCTTTGGTCTAGTTTATCTGTTTAAAATTATAAACAGTTCTGCGTAGTCTGTAGCACAGCGCCAAAATTGTGATAAAACAAATACTTAAAAGACTTTAAGATTACTTTTAACGTTAATTATCTTTTTTATCCTACCCATTAAGAGTTAGATTTGTCGTTGAGACGTTTATTTAGGAATGGTTAACAAGTGACATTTCAAAACAGTCACTTGAGGTATTGTTATAACATGGAGTTTTTACATACAACTCGGAAATGTCGAGATAAAGTAATTTGAAAGTTTTTTCGATGACGTATAATATTTAATCAAATTTGTTCTTACATTTTAAGAAAATGTTATTCATATTCAAGAGCATTTTATAATTCATATATAATTATATGAATTATATTATAATTATATATTCATATATAATTCATATATACACTTTGATGACGTAAACTTCTTATCTACATTTGTGATACGTGTGTCTGTGTTTTGTAAGAAATTATATCAAAATGTTTATAATGTAACAGAAGAACACGTGTAGTGTACTTTGCTGGTATTCACTACTAACCAGTCTTAACTACCTGATGCCCCCCAGTGGCACAGCGGTATGTCTGCGGACTTACAACGCTAGAAACCGGGTTTCGATACCCGTGGTGGGCAGAGCACAGATAGCCCTTGTGTAGCTTTGTGCATAATTAAAAACAAACAAACAAACTACCTGATATTAACTATCTGGTTCGTAAATGGACTTACAGACTGTAATTAGTATTTTCGTTTTCGTTTTTTTTTAATATAATTCAAAACTGAGTCAAGTTTGAACACGCTTTCAGTGTGTAAAACATGTTTTCCAAGTTTGAACACGCTTTCAGTATGTAAAACATGTTTTCCAAGTTTGAACACGCTTTCAGTATGTTAAACATGTTTTCCAAGTTTGAACACGCTTTCAGTATGTAATACATGTTTTCCAAGTTTGAACACGCTTTCAGTATGTAAAACATGTTTTCCAAGTTTGAACACGCTTTCAGTGTGTAAAACATGTTTTCCAAGTTTGAACACGCTTTCAGTATGTTAAACATGTTTTCCAAGTTTGAACACGCTTTCAGTGTGTAAAACATGTTTTCCAAGTTTGAACACGCTTTCAGTGTGTAAAACATGTTTTCCATTTCAGTGTTCTTTAATTAACGTTTTATAATTCCGAATTAAACATTATTTTCTTTTCATTGGGCTTGTTTGCCTCGACTGTAAAGCTCGTTGTTAGGACTGTCGATTTAATGTTGGCAAATATTTGTTTATTTAGTCTCAATCGCTTATTTGCCATTCATACACAAAGAAAAAGAAACTGAAACTAACAGAAATCATGAACAGCGCATGCTCCCTCGTGTTTGTTGATTTGAAATGTGAATGACTGAAGGGACTTAGATGACAAATCGATGAAATTATTTTACTACAGCTCTAGGCTTAGAGAACGAATTGAGGAAAATTTACTGGTACTCAAGGCTTAAGGGACGAAACATTGCATTTTTTTACCACTACTCTAGGCTTAAAGGAAAAAAATCGATGCAGCTTTTTTTACTACAGCTCTAGGCTTAAAGAACGAATTGAGGAAAATTTACTACTACTCAAGGCTTAAGGGACGAAACATTGCATTTTTTACCACTACTCTAGGCTTAATGGAAAAATCGAGGCATTTTTTTTACTACAGCTCTAGGCTTAAAGAACGAATTGAGGAAAATTTACTAGTAAGGGACGAAACTTTGCAATTTTTACCACTACTCTAGGCTTAATGGACGATTCGGTGAAGTTTTTCTACTGCTTTAGGGTTAAGAGAAGAACCAATGCAGGGAAAATCTGTGTAGTTTTTTAACTGCTTTAGGGTTAAGTGAGAAATCGATGCAGTATTTCTACTGCTCTAGACTAAGCCTCTTTATTCATTCATAAAATTAAATGCATTTCAAATTTTCTTTTTAATAGGGAATATTATTTATTCAGAAAGTGAAACGCATTTGAAGTTTTTTCATTTGAAAAATTAACACCTTTGGATTTTTCAGTTATGGAATTTTATTCATTCATAAAATTAAATGACTTTGAAGTTTTTTGTAATTGAAAAAAAAATTAACCCTTTTGATTTTTAAAATAATGGATTGGCGTGTACTGTGATTCCATTTTATAAAATACAATTATCCATCTGTTCTAAAGAGCAGTAAGTCCACTACCTCACTTTAAATGGGGTTGAGCAACATACAGAACATATTAATAAAGAAGAGGGAATCCCCAATAGCCGCGGCTGTAATTAGATCTCACATCGGTCAAGAGATGGAGCTAAACCTTTGTACTTGAAAAACAAATCAAAACAAACTCAGAGCCATTCTATGAGCCGTTATGCCGCGGCTAAAAATTAAATGACGGGTTCGATTAAATTTGAACTAATGTCCTTTAATCACTTCCAAGCTTCTTGATCACAAAACTAAAACTTTTTGTTCGACCATGTTCCAAATCACAAACCTCTGCTGGGAAGGTTTGGCCGGCTATAGAATGCTCCGATCCAAATTTTTCAGTGCTTCCAAAATGTAGATGTACTTCATCCACGCGGTAATCGTAAGACAGAGGTCCACTGTTGATGTGGACGGCTGGTGCTTTCGACGACGTGTTGGCTTTGAAGAGAATCCCGTGTCCAGTGTTGGTGATTATTCCGTTGATCTAACGAATAAAAAAAAATCATTCACAGAGTCAACTTAAAAAAGATTTGAAAGATCCTTGAACAACCTTAGAAGATAAAATTCCTGATGAGTTACGGCACTCGGCTACACCAACTAATAGACGTATACCTAGGTTTTGTACTCGGAAGGTTTGGATTCCACTAAATATAACTTAACAATCAAGATTCCTGACAGGTTTCACTTGTGGTTCGTTGGTTTAAAACTCGTGAACGAAACTTGGAGGAACTATATGTGGTAAATATATATAGGGTGGGACACAATTTGGACGTTATCTCGAGAGGCAGTTTGCCAAATTTTGTATTATGTGTATTCACAGGTTGGGAACAAAGGTACATAGACAGACTGACATGGAAAACTTGTTGCAACCTTGGAGAGGATTGGTACCGCCTCCAAGGTGCAGGCCACGTTTGCTGGACGACTAGCACCTACCAAAGGACACGTGAAGGTCACGTTCAGTTGCGAACGACTTTTTTTTAAAAAAACCTCAATTGTATTTTAATAGTCACGGAAAATTCAATCTAATGTTACAAAACCTATAGAACTTTCTCTAATGCATTTCTTCAGTCTGACACGAACCTTTCTATGGACCATATAATGGACTGCTACTGACTCACGACTTAATTAGGCCTATGTATGTTATTGATTTCAGAAGCAGCCCCCCAGTGGCACAGCGGTTTGTCTGCGGATTTACAACCCTAGAAACCGGGTTTCGATACCCGTGGTGGGCAGAGCACAGATAGCCCATTGTGTAGCTTTGTGCATAACTACAAACAAACAATTTCAGAAACAACCCCCATCCCTCTCCTCCCTGAAAAAATCCTGCTGATGTTAATTTTAAGTTTACAAAAGACGAGTCTTCAGATAAGCTGAATTTATTGTTTATTTTAATTCATAAAATACGAAACTTCAACTTTTAAAAATGCTCAATTCAAAACTCTTTACAATTAAAACGACATGTGTCAGTGAGAAAAGATTTCACCATCTTCAGGAGATCTTCTAGTTTACCTTTACATTTAACAACCAAACAAAAAGTAAGCCAGTCTTCAAATATTTTAATTCTTTAAAGATATTTTAATCTGTGCCGAATTTTTAGTTGTTCTCTAATAAGTGAATCGGGTTTGGCCCACTTGTTAGCGTGCCCAGACCACGGATCAAAATGTTTTCGACCTTTGTCCTGTTGTCGCAAAAAAACGTGCTCTGCATTTTGCGGCTGTGGACGTGTTATAACAGTGACGTTCAAATCGTACTATACGGTCAGATAACAGTAACTCAAGAGTTGGCGATGTGTGCTGTTGATTAGTTGCCTTCCTTCTAGTTTATCAGTTCAAAAGTAGTGTCGGCTGTGCCTAGATAACGTTTGTATAACTTAGAGCGAACATTCTAGAAAACGAAGTCTAATAAATTGTTGTAAGTTTTAAAAGTAATATTCACAAATAAAGTGTCTGCGTGTTTCACTTCTAGATACAGATTTTGGGATTCAACTCTGACCTTTACAGCAACATATCGGAAGCAGTAACCAAGTCTCAAGGAATCGTTGGAATAGCGATTTTTATTCAGGTAAGACATTTCATAAATAGGCCTAGCATTTTTCCTATTTCATAAATAGGCCTAGCATTTTTCCTATTTCATA
>NW_013673075.1:20825-36975 GCF_000517525.1 Limulus polyphemus | reverse complement strand
ATCGACACAACTCAATTCCACCGCCAATTGCACTGCAAAAATAAGAAAAACAGTTAAAAAAACGAAATGAAAAACAATGAAAAAATAAACTATACTCACGAAATGAACGATATGGTAAACGACACAGCTCAATTCCAACGCAATGTCACACGAAATAATTAAATCAAAATGAAAATAAATCGAAATCTATGAAAATTCAATTTAACAATGCAATTTCCAAATTTCCAATTTTACGATTCCATTTCAATGTTTCCGACCGATTTACGATCCATTTACGAAAACATTGAAATGGAATCGTAAAATATTTGGTATAGCGTGTTTTGCTTTTACGTCCAACAGATGGCACTGTTTTTCAAAAAAAGCATGTTTTTACCTGTCACAGGTGGGACATTTATATAATAGTAGATATATAAAAACACGCGCGTATTCGATTGCAACGTTGTGTCAAAATTTCAAAGCAATCGGTGAAGAACTTTTGGAGATTTAAGATTTTGAACAAACGAAGATTTACATTTTTATTTATATAGATGGTTGAATACCCAGAAAATTATAAATTTCTATATCGATACCATAGACTTCCACTATAATTTATCAAGCTTAGTAACTAAGCTGTATTTGGGTCTAAAAAATGATATTTCAAGACACAACCTACCCCTTGAAATCTTTGTTTGAAGATGGCATCCTAACACATGAAAATGGCTGAGAAAGCCACTAGGGGGACATTCTGAGATTTGAAATGGTTATTCACATGTCATATAATGAACTAAGTGTATATAAAGGAGCATTTCCAAAAATAGAAAGAGATGAGCGGGGCCACTGTGTTCGATTCATATAAAGACAAACACTTTATTTACTGTCGTAGCAATAAATAGAAGATTGATCTGAACACTGGCTGGTCATGTGATAAGGAATTATTGTACAGAGATATGTTATGATGAAAAGTGAACTGTATTTAAATAAAGGAAAACAATAATAAGCTATACATGTAACTGAACATAAGATTGTTGGACTAAAGAATGATAAATGCGTGATACACAGGATATACAAAGGTGTGAGTTCTCTATCAACCATTGGCTCTTTCAAGATGGAAATGACACAAAACTGCAGTCAGAAAATTGGATCACAAGGATCTAGAAATACCACTCCTCAATGTATGAGATAGTCACATATCAGTTCTACATACCCAAGGTAATTTATAATGCAGTACAACAATTTCATGAAACAGAAAATACATTCTATGATCAGACCGTGATGCATAATAGCCAAGATAGCTATATTAATTGCAAAGTATTTATCTCACTGTAATATTTACTTTCTCTTTGACATAAGTGCCTTGATGTAATTTTATGAATGTTCACCATACACACGTGCATTTATGCTTACAACAAACACATGGATTTTAGTTAGTAGGATATTAAAAACATTAGAAGAACAGTTGCAGTATTGTGCATTTTCATCACTAGCCTTCGGTTGTAACCCAACTGTTCCCCACACTATTTTGTCAGCCAGGGATATATACACACCCTACATGACTAAAACAAAATACAATAATCAATTCATCTCAATAGATCTTTTTAAAGAGTAAAACCGTAAATCAGCAATGTCACTATTTACTTTCCAGAAGAAATTACAATTAATGGATCAGATGATCATGGAAGACTAGCATGTTCACTGGCTTTTTACTCATCAACATAGCATATGTGTGACAGATTTCGTATATGCAGACTTTTTTCTTCAGACTGCACATGATATTTACACTGAATACATATGAATATTATTCAGTATGCAGGCTTTCTCCTTACTTCCTTCATGTTTCAGTTATAAATGTTTTCTGGGTAACATCAGGATGAAAAGTTCTCCACGGCAGTGCCTCTATATGCATAATGAAGGTATGTTTTAAAGCTTATACACGCAGTATGTTTAACAATGTCAGTTGTGTTTTAGGTACTTTAGCAATTGTCAAAGCATGTTAGCCAGCAAAATTTTGAGGTTCACTGTCTATTACCATGAACTGTTCCTAAAAATTGTAATTGAGTGGATAACATAAAATGCAACACAAATGTTTCACATTAAAATTCCATGCAATACCTCAGAAAGTAAGGATTGCAAATCCTTTTCAATCGTTGATTTCTAGATCATTCAAACATCATAACTGCTTCACCAATAAGAGCATGACACATGATTCCCTCTATTCAATTCTACCGAACTATCACTTCTCGTTTGGCAGTACTACTGTCAAGACGTTTTTCATTTTGGTGTTCTTCATGTGATTCTTATTCATGAATCTTAATAGTTTAAATTCAGAAGTGGAATTTCTTCATTATTTTTTGTTCATCTTTACAATGTGGAAGAATTTTTCAGTTAACTTAATTTCCTAGTCTTTTTTTCTCTCTCACTCTCGAATTTTTGTACATCAAACACTTTTCTGTGATTTATATCTCAACTATGAGGTTATTGTTACCACTTTGGGTGTCATGCCTCCTACTAGCACTATCTCGCAGGCTGCAGCTGGGGTAAACCCATTGTTGGATTTATTTGTGATTATCCATTGTGAGATTGATCACTATATAGGTCAACCTCCTTCTGCTGAACTTGCCCCACTTCCTCCTGAACAAGCAGAACCTGTTCGGACCAATGATAATTTTGATAGCCTTTTTCCACCACTGGATTTTGCCATGTCTTTCTATGCCCCACTTGTGGAATCAGCCTAGGATAGCATTTTTAGACATGATTTCTGAGGTATGTGATGTTTTATCCATTTTCCCAATTTCGTATGATCTCCATCCTTCTTTGTTGCACGATACCTCTTCATCTCAGTATTAAGTTTTTCCACCCTCCCCAGACATTAGGGCTCATTCTGAGAAATTTGCTTCACAATTGGTTGAGGGTGCCAGCATGACTCGCCTTCCAAGGCATTAGCTTACCATCAGGCTGACTGTCCATTTCTTGGCAGTTGGGGTTGATTTTACCCGTGTGGGGGTAGTCCCCAATTTTCCTGTGCATTTATCCCATGCCCAGTTTTCCCACCTTCATCTTACCCTTACTTCCCTTCTATGGTATTTATCTATTATCCATTTCCTGAGGGTTTTTTGAGGTGAAGCCTCTCTCTAATTACCTACACATTGGCTCATTTGTCATCTTTGGCTCTCACTTTACACACGTGGTTTCACTGTTGTTGGGATATCCTAGGTCGAGACGTGGCCTTGCTCCAGGTTTGTTTACCACCCCCTTATCTCAGGGATTTACAAATGGCCACTTTTCATCGGGGTTATGTTTTCAGTGATGTACCTGAGACTTTGGAATAACATGTGGAGTCTGTGCATCAACACAATACCCTTTCCTCTTTGGTTGCATGTTTGTCGCAGTGGGAGCCGAGACAAGCCCTTATTCCTGTTTCTTGCCCAAGTCTTTCTCAGCCTTTACATGTTCCTCATCTCGTCATTTTATTCAATGTAGATGGGCACGTTACCAACAATACCAGTGACTACCTGGTGGGTTCTAATATAATGGGAGCTCTCTTGTCAGAATTTTTTCCCATTTGGTGACCTTTCACCATAGATCTGTGGGTTTTATCCGAGGGACTTGTCCTTCAATTTCTTTCCCCCTCCTTTGATTCAGGTACCCATTTCTTTCCCCATGCCTCTATATCCTGCTACCAGTCAGTGTCTGTCCAAGATAGTAAAAGACTTTCAGTCTCAACAGGCCATCAAACCTGTCCATTATCTTTCTTTAGGCTTTTATTCCATGCTGTTTGTCATCCTCAAGAAAATGTTAATGTGGTCCTTCACTGCCTCACTTGCCTCTGTTCGAACCACTTTCCACATGCTCCTTGTTTCACCTTTCCTTTAAGACTTATTTTCTTCTCCTCTTAACCTGTGGATGCCAGAGGTCAAATTTATTTGCCACCAATATTTCACATACTCTTTATCAATCCACATATATTCTCATACTCAAGAGAGTAACTCCTTCTTTTCATTTCCCACCTTTATCCTTGGTCTGATCCAGATAGACTTCTATGTCCTGTACATGCTTTTTGCTGTTATACTGCCTGCATGGCTTCCATCTGTGGTGCATGCTCTCACTTTTTTATTCGTTGGTAGACATCCACTGTTCATGATCTTTCTCCTTCCACCCTCACCAATTGGGTTTGGCTTTTAATTCAGTTGCCTTATTCCTCTTTATCATCTTCCTCCTGTTCATTGTTCTGGGTGTCTCCTCATCAAATACAACACCTTACCTTTTCATTGGAGTCTCATCTTCATTATCCCTTGCAGGAAATTATTCAATTGGGCATGTAGACTACCCCTCATAAATTTGTCTCTCACTATTTGCATAGGATCATGGTATCTTCATCTTCAGGTTATCGTCTTCTGCCTGTAGCCATTTTTTATACTTCAGTGAGACTTTGACTGGGTAAGTTATATTTTATTACTCTTTTCTTCTATTTCAGGGCTCATATTTTCTTTTTTGTTGCTAATCCTTATCTGGATTCCACTCTGTGGCGTTTCGTTAGTATTCTCAAAACTCAAATTTGTGGCAAGCAGTCAAAATGCAAGGTGTGCACGG
Organism: Limulus polyphemus; assembly: GCF_000517525.1. Taxonomy (NCBI): domain Eukaryota; kingdom Metazoa; phylum Arthropoda; class Merostomata; order Xiphosura; family Limulidae; genus Limulus; species Limulus polyphemus. Next base: position 32,409 of record NW_013673075.1, on the reverse strand, counting down.
GAACTTAAATCAGCGAATCGCGTGCTGCATTACTTAAATCACTAGGTTTACTATTCCTCTAGTGGCTGGCCAAGTCGCAAGCATCATTCTTTTCCCACAGTAGTTTGTGAGTGCAGTATGTCCAACTCCAACGTCTTTTCTCTTGAAGATAATGGCAATCCTTGGCCATACCTTCATAAACTGTCCAAGTTTAAACATACTGTGAATAATTCTGTGTTTCTATAATGTATGCTGTGTTTTTTCTAGACTTCACGGCCTGCAACATACACTTAAGGTTTGAGAGAAATACAGATGAGTGTACTTTTTACTTTTGTTACTTGAATAATTATTCAGTAGAAACTTTTTTACTCTTAACTTAAGTAGATATCAGGATGGGTAATTTTACTTGTACTTGAGTAACAATTTTAGTACTTTTTACACCCCTGTAAATTATGTAAATTCACTTAATGTACTATCATTTGAGGTATACTTTTAAACCTGAAGACTATAAATGTAACAATCTCTCGTAAGGTGTGCCACAGTGTAACTGTGCATAAAAGGACTTTTTTTTTTATAGCTGGATGTTAATTAATTCTGATGTGGAGGAATTTTATCCTTGTAAAAAATAAAAATATTAAAGCTAAAAAATTATAGTTTTTCTTTTGAATATGCTATATTAATCTGTGTTTTGTTATTTGATATCACTGTACAGATTTGATGAGGAATGAAACTAATTTGGTTCTGCAAGTTGATCTTGATTGAAAAAAAGGGGTCTTCAGTTTATGTCATTACCTTATAATCATGTTATTTACACTAAAAACAAAACATTCATCAGTTTTACTTACATGTATAAATAATCTGTTTAATATAATTTTTCTTGATTAAAAAATTCCTAATTTATGGAAAGATGATATATATGGGGAAACTTATATTTCAATGACGTGTTTATAATTCTTCTGTGATAAGTTTATATTTTAACTTCCTCAGAATTTGTCATAGTGCCCTGCCATTGGATAGCTCTTATGAAGTAGTTCCACCTACAGTTCCAAGAAAAAACAAGGATATTTATCAAGACTATGTCTTTCGTGGACAAAAAGGAGCAAAGAGACCATCCTCGCACAGTTTTAATGTATATAAACGCTACGTGACAAGTAAATTCAAGTGAATTCCTCTAACATCAGCCATTTTGAATTTAAGTGCATTGAGAAAGAAAATTAATTTAATATAACTAGCTAATTTTTCATAATAAATTTATGATACATATTTACAAGTAGTATAATGTATTGTACAATAATATCTTTTATTATAGGAAAAACAATTAAATTAGACCTGGTTTCCAGAGTACTGAAAGGCTTGAAGGATGGATTTTCATTCACTTAAGTGTTCTTGTCTTTCTAAATATGACAGGTTGTGGAAAATTAGTCATATAATAGTTTTAAACAGTGAAAAATATTTTAGCATTATTAAAATATAGGCAAACAAAGAACAAATTTTATGAGATTTCTAAGTATAAAGTAAATTTGTTTTTTGTTTTATTATTCTAGACCGTGTCATATGGTAATTCAAAAATCATGAGTATTTTGAGTTTAATTACTTATAAGTCATTGCAGTGAACTAGCTTGCTTAAAATAATTCGAAAATATCTGTGAAATTAATATTAGATGTAACCTGGTCAGTGAAATTTGCATTATAGAATGTTTTTTTATGTTGTTTTTAATTATCTGTATTGAGATTTATATGTGGAAATCGCTAATATCTCACATAATTTTAGCAGATATGATTTCAAAATTTGATTTTTATTTTTCACATGGCTTAACTAATTTATCTGAAAACAATAATTTGAAATGAATGAATTTTGAGTTCTTTAGGTACTTAGCTGGGCTAGTTGAAAACAAGACTTCATATTAAATATATTTGATTTGCTGTATTCAGAAGTCACTCATAGTAAAATTTAGGAAAAGAAAATTTTTTATTTTTTCATAATATGCTTACTTTTATTTTTTACTTCTCTTTAACTAGGGTGCACCTTCATATTTCATTAAAATATGTAAGTATGCTTATAAAACAAGTCTCTTTCTGACAGTATAAACACTAGGCGTATTGAAATCGAGCTTGGTAATATGCTTATTTTGTATGACAACAGCTTCACTGATTTGGTATTAATGGGAAATTTAATATAGTGATATTAAACCTAAGCAAGAAACTTAATCACACATCTAGTTGTAAAAATATTTGTGATATATTTGTCTACAGAAGTCACATGATAAATAGATTCAACAAATTAACTTAACCTGAAGAAATTGTGTTACAAAGATATGTTTTATGTGTAACAAACATACACACACTAAATAAAACAGATGTTCTGAGACAAAATATAAATTCCTTTTCATTGTCTACAAAACCATTTAATCAGCAGGATCACTTGAACACCAATAATTTATAATTTAACTATGAATGATGAGTAAAAGCCAAATTGTAAAATGCCATGATGCTTATAGCTGAACATTTTTTGTTAAAAATTTTTCAGCAACAATATTTTCTTATACCCTGTAAGTACTACTACCCAAGCCTATTGACACCCTAGCTGCCCTCACAAAGTTTCTCCATCTCTTCCTGTCCAATGTCATCTCTGACAATTCATCTTATTCTACGCCAACATCAAAGGCTTCCTCTGCAACATTATCTCACCATCGTTTTTTCAATTTTCCTGATAATTTCCTACTCTGTGATTTTTCAAACATAAAAATATTGGTCAGTCTTCCATTTTGGCAATATTCTCAGCCCTTCTCATTCTTCTTGATTTTATGATATTTGTAACAGGAGTTAATCTGCTAATATCCATCAGCTCTTGATTGTTTTTGTCTTCTCCATCTATTCTCATCTGTAACGTACACTGGTCATAAAATTCTTCATGAAACTATGTTCTAAAAAACCCAAACTTTCTTTTCTAAACATTTTGTAAGTGACAATACTTCAGGACAACTAGTTTTGTAATGGTGTTTCATATTCTAATTTTAGTTTTTCTGCTGACATTTCTTTTACATAGCAGAACCTTCTAAATCTGCTTGCAATTTTATTTATCACTGTGGCTTCCAAATACTTAAACTGATTCATATATTCAGTATAAATGTTCTTTACTCTCCTTTGTCCTCCAAGTTCATCACTTCTACATAATTTTATAATATTTGTTTTTCCTCATTTATGGTTAATCCCAACTTCTCAGCCTTCTCTTTCAGTTGTAATGTCTATAATTGAAGTTTGGTTATCCTGACCCAGGCTGAAGAGCAGTGGTGACAGGAGACATCTCTGCCTTAGGCCACTCTCCATCTTGAAAGAATTGGTTTGATTTTTTTTCCACTTGTTTATCTCATAACAAACCTTAACCATTTTTATTGGCTTGTTTGAAATTCCAAACTCTTACATGATCTTTCACATAGTTGTAGGCCTGCATGAAATTGATGAATTAGGACCACTTTTCCTTATCATAATCCAATGTTTTCTCTAAAATCTGCCTCACCACAGAAATTAGATCTATAGTTGATTTCTTGGCCTAGAATCCTGCTTGATACTCTGTGATAATTTCAACAGTATATTGCTTTAGCTTTTTGTAAATTATTTTAATGAGTGTCTTATCCTCTAATGGAGGTAATACAATACCTCTTTAATTCTTACATTCCATTATATTTAGTTTTTTGTGCACTGGGATTAATAAAGTCATTTTCCAATCAATAGGTATATTTTCTTAATTATTTTATGTGTCTGTTCTGTCATCATGATACCACCATTTTTAATCATTTTGGATATATATATTATCTATCACTGGGGTTTATAATTAATTCTGTACTTTCTTTCACTTCAGCTATGGTTATTACGTCTTCTTCTCTTTCTTCATTTTGTTGCTCTTGCTCAGCAAAATCAAATCTATATTGTGATTCTGGTTTATTAAGTAATAATTCAAAATAGTTTTACTGTTAGTCTGTGACTTCATTTTCATTTATAATGGCTGGAGACGGCTTGAATGGGTAATGAAGAAAAACTTTAATATAAGTTTAACATAACAGCAAATTTACAACGTTTCGACAAGGTTTTGTCATCATCAGGTCGAACGTTGTACATTTGCTGTTATGTTAAACTTATATTAAAGTTTTTCTTCATTTCCCAATCAAGCCGTCTCCAGCCATTATTAGTCTCAAAGTGGGTTCCTCGTCATTGAATTTCATTTTCATTTGTTTTTGTACTGCCATCAGCATCATTAATCATTGTCAGTCTTGTCTTGTACCTTCTTCTTAGCATTTTCAAAGCTCCATGATGTTGTCTGATTCCTCCATGATTCAGATCTTTCTCTGTTTTATCTAACATGTCCCTCAATGTTTGTCTCTTCTTCCTTCTCTTAATGGTTTTGTCTTTCCTACATTTCAACTTGTACATTCTTCTATTTTCTTCATTATTTCTATCACTCATCCAATTCAGTTTAACAGATTTTCTTTTATCTATAGCCTTTCTTCCTTCGTCATCAAACCATTCTTCCCTTTTCTCTAGGTGGTAATATTCCAATACAACTTTTACTGATTTCCAAGTCCAAGTAGTTTCTTCCAGATCTTCCCAATTGTATGTGTTATTACTTACCTCTTCATCTTTGATAATTCTATCTGGTTGGTGTCTCTTTCATCTTTATGAACTTTCTTGTGGGGAATTATCATTACTTTGGATTCTATTGATGTTGCAAAAACATCTACCTCCTTCCCTACTTTGGCATTGAAATCTCCCCTTGTCAGGGTAATATTATGTATTGGGATGTTATCCAAAACATCCTGCAGTTGTTCATAAAATCCATCTTCATCTTCTGAATCCAATGTCCATATGCTAAGATTAGTGTCATTTTAAACCATTTACACTGTGTTCTGATCTTGGCAGTTCTTTCATTGAATTCTGCAAATCCTTCCAAATATTCTTTAACTGTTTTTGTATAGACAGAACCCAACTCCATGGTGATGTAGTCCATATGTTTTGCCACTATAAAGAATTGTTTTGTCATCAATTTTACATTCTACAGAGTCCATCCATCGAATCTATTGCAGGTTTAAAGTATGTACCTTACGTTTGTGAATAATTTCCACCATGTTCTTTACATAACAATTTCTGTAGTGACTCCTAATGTTCCTTGAAGCTGTATTTGTTGTCAATTAAGCTAACCCATGTTGTCAACAACAGTTCCATTAATCTGAGGCTCTGCTTGAAATTCATTAACAAGTAAGATTTTTATGGAAGAAAACTGTTAGCCTTATTCCAACTTTTTCCAATTTATCTGGGCTTTGGACTGGTGTGGATTCCACACTGAGGTAAAAACCCAAAGCTTGGTTACCCTGTAAGTACACATGATTATATTTCAATCTTTTTGTTGCCTGTAATGATTTAAACATCAGCTACAATTATGTCTAATGATAGTGACTAGAAACAATGTAGAAAGTCTGAAGATGGAATGTTTTAATAAGAGGAAGTATTTTTTTTTCACACTTTTTGTAAAAAGGGTTTCATATACTGGCTTAAAACATAAGATTTAAAAGAATTACAAATCACTTGTAGAAACATGCTGGCTGTAGAGTTAGAATAGTCTGTGAAAATATAACACAATTTTATAATGAGAACAACATAAAGTAAGTTTCATAATGTTTTTACTTTTTCAGAAAAGGGTTAGAGATTATGCTCTTATTTTCTAGCATTTAGTGTTTCTTGATAATTGTATAATGTATGTTAGTTTGTATAGTTTGTTAGAAACCAGCTTTGATTTCCAAATTGGTGTTCATCATGGTGCTGTTGATAAGCTTATTCCATCATGGTGTTTCAAAGATACTATTTTTCTCCAGCTTTCATGATCAGTCTTCATACTGTAGAGACAGAACAGCTGATTTATTGTGTAGAGTTGATGAGAAACTAGCTTTGACTTCCCAGTTGGTTCTGAATGGGCCTGCCAAAACTTTACTCAGTATTTGTTAACTATACATCAGTAGTATTTTTTCTTCCTCGTGTATTCTGTTATCTCAGAAATAGGTGCACTGATCAACTTGTGTATTTTGACAAATTTTATGAAAATTTACTATACCTAGCTATGTACATTTACTTATGCTTGCAGCATACACATTTTCCTTAATATGAGATTTAAGCAAAATGGGAGAACAGCAATGATGAATCACCTTGTCATCTCTAGACACAAGTTTCACTTGCTCACTAACTATACCATACCACTATCTATGAATACACATGCCTAAAATTAGTAACTCAAATAAGTCAACACTAGAAATTTTCAAGAGAATAAAAAAAAGTAAAAACTCCTCATTTTTCTAGAAAAAATCACAATTAACAAATGATTTAATTATGTATGATATGAACATGTATGATGCAAGTTTATTCTTCATTAACCTATCTTCACTGCATTATTGGTAAAGGTTCAGATTTTCGGGTAGTTTTTTTTTTTAATCAGGCCAATAACTAAGAATTTGGTTAGAAATTTTTAATCAAAAAAGGGGGCAATATTAGGTGAAATTTTTTAGGTACATTCAAGAAAGAATTACTATTGGGATTGAAATTGGGTTTCAATCAGAAAAAAAATCAAAAATACTTAAACACAAATAAGGTACAACTGACTACTTTCTCAGTCAGAAAAACAAAGATAGCCCATTGTGTAAGATTGTGCTTAACTACAAACAAATAGCCTGGAAAAGTTGCAAATCGATTACAGAAATGTTTACTGGTCTGATTTTGCCAACAGTTTGCAATGTCTTTAATTGAAAATTCTTAAACACCATCCAAGTATTTCAGATGACTGTTCTTTAGTCTAAAAAAATTACAAAATTTATACTGGTCTTTTTTACTACCAGTGTGCATTGTCTTTAAAAAAAAACATTCTCATTCTTAAACACTAACCAAATATTTTCAGATGGGCACTCTGTCAATCTGAAAAATAGTTATGTGCAACTAATTAAAAGCTTTCATAGAAAAAAAAATTGGTTTTACCACCAGTTTGTGTTGCCTTTTTGTTGGTTAATAAAACAACAAGCATAAAAAAACAGCTTCCTACATTAATTTGGCTACAGACACCCATTAACATTTATCATCATTTGCTGTTTACTTGTAATTTGGACATTTCATTAGAGTCTGGTCTTTTGAATGTAGTGCAATTTACTGAAGAAACACACTACTGCTGCACTTCCAACTGGAATGCAAAGTAGAATTAATGTAACTGCTTCAGTTGTTACATCCTCCATAAATGAAAAAATGTCCTTGCAGTTGTCACAATCATGACTCTGAGCTGACTTCAAAAAAAGGATCCAGCACTCTTGCTTGCATCTAAAGCTTCTTTACAGTGGTAGACACATTCTTTCAGTTGTTCCTTTCAAATTTTTCTCAGGTCTACTCAGAATTCATTAATACATTGTCTCACATAAACAGCATCTTTAGATGACAGCATTCCTAATATTACACTGCACTTTTCTGTTGGTATAACCTATGTGTTTTGTTCCAAGCAAATGGGCAGCTTGAATTTCACAATGTGGTACATTTTGTATAGCATAACACAAGCTCTCTTTCTGTTCAGTTAAAATCGATTCAAGATGTTCTTCCAGAAACGCAAGCTTGGCTTTACTCTTTGTTGATGTTGATGAGTGAGAATGATTTCTTTAATGTCAGGCATCTTTTTGTTCTGGACATCCTCCCTCTTCAAGAGAGCCACCAGGCCAGCCCACATGCACATAACAACATGCAGAGACTTAAAGAAGCTGAGCCATCTTGTAGCAACAACGAGGTTTTATTACTTTTTTAATTTTGAGTTTAGTATGCTCTTCTAATTGTAGGCATATTTAAACAATGCAAAAAATTTGATGACCACTTTCCTAGCATCTGACATTTCATAGCAGCTAAGGACAGTGCCAACAGAAACATGAATTAAATGTGTCATATTTTTGACAAGCAAGAGTTTACTGACACCTTTCATTCACCTTTCTTTGCATGTACTGTGCAGAGTCAGATACAATGGCAATAATATCAGACCACTTCTTGTCATTTTGCTGAAATGATTTTGCAAGCACCAAAGCAATGCTGAGACTGTTTGAGACAGCAACTTTAGTAATACCTACAAATGCAGTTTCATGATCCTATTTTATAGTGTTGTAATAACATCAGTGTATTGACAGTGAGGTTTTCAAATAGATCTGAGGACTTATCAACAATTAGACATACTTTTTATATTTCACTTACGTTTTGATTTCTGTCTCAAGTGTCTGAAAGAATTAAGTAAAGTACTTTTTTTGCAAAGTAGCATACTATGGCATTGTTTTAGTTGCTGGACAACATTTCTTCACAAGTTCCCTTAACTATCCATCAACCACGTGTAAACTCAAACTAGCTTTGGAAAATGCTTCACCAAATGAGTGAATTGCACTCTGACCCATCTCTTTATCTCTGTGCCTGACCTGCATTTCCATTAAAGTTGGCTACACTATTGTAGAACTCCTCAGTTTTCAGTTTCTTGTTTTAAATAAATATCATGTGCACTTTAAAGGTATTCATTTATTTCTTTTATATGTCAACAGTTGTTTTGTTTTTTTATGGCCAGTGCCACAGTTTTCACAAAAAATCTTGAAATCAGGATGTTATTTTGCCCAGTCAATAGGTACTTTGCATTTTATGCCCAATATTGAAGAATTGTGTGTTTTATTAAGAAAATTATTATTTTGAAATAAAATAAAATATATTTTGCTGTTCCCAACTGACCCTTTACCAACTGCACTACTAAATGAACCACTGTCCAGTTTTTCTTTCAGTATCTCAAATGTACCTGTGTGTTTCCTCAATCTCCTGCTGTTGTTTCCTTTCTCTCCTTTCAATCAATTTTCATTTTTATGTAGCAGAACTGCAGAAATTAACTGCATTATAGAACAAAGGAAAACTGGAACTTAACTTTTTCACTCCATACCATTTTACACAGAGAAAAGGTTGACCATGGCATCTGTATCGGGAACATGTAATCAAAATAAGAATCCACATTTCTCTAAAAGATGAGAAAATATACCTTCATTGATTGTAGATCTTTACTGTTGTACTTGAATCACAAAAACTGTGCATGCTTTTATTTATATACGGTCTTTTGCCTATTCAGGGAGATTTCAGATTTTACCCAAATTCAAAAATAATGTTTTGTGGTTTGCAAATCAGGTAAAAGCCAAAAATCATAGTTCCTAATTATAGGTGTTTTTCATATAAAACCAGAACTAGTAGTTTTCTTTGGCATCACATCTATATACTTATTGAAGTTGGGTTCCTAGATCACTACTAATAAAATGCCAACATTCTAGGCTTTTTATCATCATGCAATGTTCCTAACATTGTGAAAAGAGGACAACAGAAAATATTTTTTAAAATATTTCATTAAGAAATACCACCCAGAATCTAGAAAAATAAAGGTCACAGCTATCATTAAGTTGATGATCTCATAGTTGGGCTGATTAGAGTTTCATCAAGTTTCCTAACTGCTGAGACTTATCTCTTATTTCCAGCTACACCAACCAGAAAGCAAAAATTGCCAGTATTGTTGTGCATAAAAGAGTGTTAATTACTCAGATGGTGGCTTCTTTTTCTCTGACTCTTTGTGCACAGTCAAGGAAGGTTTAACATTGTTCTCTTCTTCCCCTTTCTTGACCAGATCAGAGTACTATTCAACAGCACCCTCATCATTGTCAGCATTCAACTCATTCTCTCTTTTTTTGGGCAAATAATGTACAGTTTCAGTTTATGAACTTGGTCAGTCGACTTTTGTGTACCACTACTGAATTTCTTGTTTGATTTATTGAGTCACTGCAGCACAGGATAAGACCTAGTCCAACTGGATTTGAGTGGTTTACATGCTGCTGGATTACATTAAAGCCACATGCAGTTTACACACTCGAAGTGATATTTTTTTCACCATGTTATTACATTTCCTGTTTCTTGTTTCTCATTTACTATACCTGTTTGTTGATATGCAAGCTCCTTGTACTGACCAACTAATGTAGGATAGATCCACTCCACACATTCTTCCAAATCCACAACCAGTGAGGGTCATACAGAAAATCTAATGAATATATAATTTTCCTATAAACATTTTGGAGAACAGCAGGTAGAATACTGCTCTGTTGCACAGTACACCATTAGTATGGATGGCTGGTTTCATATGACTTGAAAACACACTACACAGTTTAGATGATTTATTCAGCTAAACCATCAGACTGAGAAAGATAAGGTAAAGAAAGAGTCTTCACCAAGTACCTAGCACAAATTAGCAAACAGATGACTGTTGTAGTATGCTTCTTGGTTTATATGGATCTTCTCTGACATGCTTCCATACACAAGCATCAGGATGTAACAGTTACTATGGTCTGTTTTAGGAAAGAGTACAGCAGTTTCCAGGGCTACTCTCTCTCTAATGGAGAATCCAAATCTCACTGCAAGAATTTTCTTTAGCCTGGACAATTCATTCTCCAAGCAACATAAACAGTGTAGTATTTACACAATCCTTGCAGGAATATTTATGATGTTTTGTTTGTCTTTTACTTACCACAGTGAACCTATATTTAAGTAGGATTTGAAGAACATACAGCATTGATAATACTTCTTTATCTTTCTGAATTAATCAAAAGACAAGCTGTTTAATATGCTAAAAATAAATATCATTCAGCTCACCACTTGTCACTGACTTACACCAGTTTTGGAGAATTTCACCTATCATCAGTAACCCAAGATAAGGGCAATTGTAAAAAATAAGACTGCACTTCGTATAGTGATGGACTGTATAATACATGTATGGTGTCTTTTGTTGTCTTTTACACAGTGAGTTAACACTTCTCTTTCCATAAAATAGCTCTTATTGGATGCATGGTTCATCACATGCTGGACATGATAGCATCTATTAAGGTAAAACGTAATTTAAAAATAACAGAGTCTAGTTCATTATTAAACAAAACCCGTTTATAATTTTGGTACATCTAATTAAGTTAAAATATGAGTATTAGTGTCATGAAATAAAATACTGTTTAGTTTAGATATTATTGATTAATTTACTTTGTGAGTGAATATTTTATTATTGTTTAGTTTTTGTTATAATAAGAGTTAAAATCAGACCACTGTAGGACGTTATGTATATAATTCATTGATCTTGAACTATCGAACATCGCGTGCAATACATTGACGTCGAGAATATAGAGATTTCTATAAGGCCAGACGATTAAGTGATAAAGGTATAAATAGTGTGAGCAAAAACAGCAGACAGACGATAGCAGAAGAAAGTTAACTTCCGTAGAAGTGATAGGCCTGACGTTTATTATGTCAGAGTAAGACTAACTGTAGAAAAGGAGATAAGAAGAAGAATTTATTCCATCAAAGCATGGTTTTAAAGTAATTGAATCAGCCTGAGTGCATTTTGACAAAAGGAACAGGGGATATTTAGAAGAAAGAAGACCAAACGATTATCATTAACTCGTGTCAAAATTGTAAGTGAATCACACACAGAATACTAGTGTAATAGTAATAGAGAAGATAGTTCGGCTTGTCAACTGAAATTCTTGAGTAATTGAATAGG
>NW_013673075.1:5271-19884 GCF_000517525.1 Limulus polyphemus | reverse complement strand
GGTCATACACAAACAAATAAAGAGAAATACTACGATTATGAACTGTTTGTGATCATACACAACCAAATGAAGAGAAATACTATGATATGAACTGGTTGTGATCGTAAACAACGAAATGAAGAGAAATATTACAGTATGAACTGTTTGTGATGAAACACAACCAAATGAAGAGAAATATTACAGTATGAAATGTTTGTGATCATACACAACCAAATGAAGAGAATCACTATGGTATGAATTGTTCGTGATCAAACGCAACTAAATCAATAGAAATACTAAGGTATGAACTATTTATGATCAAACCCAACTAAATGAAGAGAAATATGAAAGTATGAACTGTGTGTGATCATACACCAACAAATGGAGAAAATACTACTGTGTAGACTGTTTGTGATCAAACACAAACAAATGAAGAGAAATGCCACAGTATGAACTTTTTGAGATCATACACAACCAAATGAATGAAAATACTATGGTATGATCTCTTCGTGATCATACACAACCGAATGAAGAGAAATACTACGGTATGAACTGTTCGTGATGATACAACACCAAATGAAGAGAAATATTACAGGATAAACTGTTTGTAATCATACACAACCAAATTAAAAGAAATACTATTGTATGAACTGTTCGTGAGCAAACATAACCAAATGAAGAGAAATACTACGGTATGAACTGTTTGTGATCAAACACAAACCTATGAAGAGAAATACTATGGTATGAATTGGTTGTGATCAAACACAACTAAATGAAGAGAAATATGAAAGTATGAACTGTTTGTGATCATACACCAACAATTGGAGAAAATACTACTGTGTGGACTGTTTGTGATCAAAAACAAACAAATGAAGAGACATACTATGGTATGAATTGGTTGTGATCATACACAACCAAATGAAGAGAAATATTACAGTATGAACTGTTTGTGATTATACGCAACCAAATGAAGAGAAATATTACAGTATGAACTGTTTGTGATCATACACAACCAAATGAAGAGAAATATTACAGTATGAAGTGTTTGTGATCATACACACCAAATGAAGAGAATTACTAAGGAATGAACTTTTCGTGATCATACACAACCAAATGAAGAGAAATACTATGATATGAACTGGTTGTGATCGTAAACAAGGAAATGAAGAGAAATATTACAGTATGAACTGTTTGTGATCATACACAACCAAATGAAGAGAAATATTACAGTATGAAGTGTTTGTGATCATACACAACCAAATGAAGAGAATCACTAAGGTATGAACTGTTCGTGATCATACACAACCAAATGAAGATAATCACTATGGTATGAATTATTCATGATCAAACGCAACTAAATCAATAGAAATACTACGGTATGAACTATTTATGATCAAACCCAACTAAATGAAGAGAAATATTACAGTATGAACTGTTTGTTATCATACACAACCAAATGAAGAGAAATACTACTGTATGAACTGTTTGTGATAAAACACAAACAAATAAAGAGAAATACTACGATTATGAACTGTTTGTGATCATACACAAACAAATTAAGAGAAATACTACTGTATGAACTGTTTGTGATAAAACACAAACGAATGAAGAGAAATACTACGGTATGAACTGTTTGTGATCATACACAAACAAATAAAGAGAAATACTACGATTATGAACTGTTTGTGATCATACATAACCAAATGAAGAGAAATACTATGGTATGAACTGTTTGTGATCAAACACAAACAAATGAAGAGAAATGCCACAGTATCAACTGTTTGAGATCATACACAACCAAATGAAGGAAAATACTATGGTATGATCTCTTCGTGATCATACACAACCGAATGAAGAGAAATACTACGGTATCAACTGTTCGTGATGATACAACACCAAATGAACAGAAATATTACAGGATAAACTGTTTGTGATCATACACAACCAAATTAAAGGAAATACTATTGTATGAACTGTTCGTGAGCAAACATAACCAAATGAAGAGAAAAACTACGGTATGAACTGTTTGTGATCAAACACAAACAAATGAAGAGAAATACTATGGTATGAACTGGTTGTGATCAAACACAACTAAATGAAGAGAAATATTACAGTATGAACTGTTTATGATCAAACATAAACAAATGATTAGAAATACTACTGTATGAACTGTTTTTGATCATACACAACCAAATAAAGAGAAATACTATGGTATGAACTGATTGTGATCATACACAACCAAATGAAGAGAATTATTACAGTATGAACTCTTTGTGATCATATACTACCAAATGAAGAGAAATACTATGGTATGAACTGTTCGTGATCATACATAACCAAATAAAGAGAAATACTATGGTATGAACTGCTTGCGATCCTAAACAACGAAATGAAGAGAAATATTACAGTATGAACTGTTTGTGATGATACACAACCAAATGAAGAGAAATATTACAGTATGAAGTGTTTGTGATCATACACAACCAAATGAAGAGAATCACTAAGGTATGAACTGTTCGTGATCATACACAACCAAATGAAGAGAAATACTGTGATATGAACTGGTTGTGATCGTAAAGAACGAAATAAAAAGAAATATTACAGTATGAACATTTTGTGATGATACACAACCAAATGAAGAGAAATATTACAGTATGAAGTGTTTGTGATCATACACAACTAAATGAAGAGAAACACTATGGTATGAATTGTTCGTGATCAAACACCACTAAATCAATAGAAATACTACGTTATGAACTATTTATGATCAAACTCAACTAAATGAAGAGAAATACTACAGTATGAACTGTTTGTGATCATACACTAACAAATAAAGAGAAATACTACGATTATGAACTGTTTGTGATCATACACAACCAAATGAAGAGAAATACTACTGTATGAACTGTTAGTGATAAAACACAAACAAATGATGAGAAATACTACTGTGTGAACTGTTTGTGATCAAACACAAACAAATTAAGAGAAATACTATGGTATGAACTGGTTGTGATAATAAACAACCAAATGAAAAGAAATATTACAGTATGAACTGTTTGTGATCATACACCAACAATTGGAGAAAATACTACTGTGTGGACTGTTTGTGATCAAATACAAACAAATGAAGAGACATACTATGGTATGAATTGGTTGTGACCATACACAACAAAATGAAGAGAAATATTACAGTATGAACTGTTTGTGATTATACACAACCAATCGAAGAGAAATACTATGATATGAACTGTTCGTGATTATACACAACCAATCGATGAGAAATATTACGGGATAAACTGTTTGTGATCATACACAACCACATTAAGAGAAATACTATGGTATGAACTGTTCGTGAGCAAACATAACCAAATGAAGAGAAATACTACGGTATGAACTGTTCGTGACCTTGCACAACCAAATCAAGAGAAATACTATGGTATGAATTGTTTGTGAGCAAATATAACGAAATGAAGAGAAATACTACGGTATGAACTGTTTGTGATCATAAACAAACAAATGAAGAGAAATACTATGGTATGAATTGTTCGTGAGCAAACACAACCAAATGAAGAGAAATACTACGGTATGAACTGTTTGTGATCATACACAAACGAATGAAGAGAAATACTATGGTATGGACTGTTCGTGATCAAACACAACCAAATGAATAGAAATACTCTGGTATGAACTGTTCGTGATCATACATATCCAAATGAAGAGAAATACTATGGTATGAACTGGTTGCGATCCTAAACAACGAAATGAAGAGAAATATTACAGTTACCGTGTGACTGCAGTTCAATTACTCACTATCTATACACACATAACATTCTCCTCTTTTATATACCAGCCTACCCTCTATCCAGTAAGAACTAAAGCATTCGCCAAAGTACATGATAGTTCTAGAAACGTGGCGTCACGGTAGTCACGTGACTCGCTTACGACAACAATACCATAGTAATTCTCTTCATTTGGTTGTGTATGGTCACAACCAGTTCATATCATAGTATTTCTCTTCATTTGGTTGTGTAGGATCACGAACAGTTCACACCTTAGTGATTCTCTTCATTTGGTTGTGTATGATCACAAACACTTCATACTGTAATATATCTCTTCATTTGGTTGTGTATCATCACAATAAGTTCACTGTAACGAACGAACGTTAACTTCAACAATTCTCAATACTCGCGCTAAAACAACATTAAGTGTATCGGTTAAGTTATATTCGGAAAGAATAAACCAGTTTTATTAAGTAAAGGCTTGTGTCGCTTAAGTTTCGTCGGAACGAAGTTACGGAAAATTAATTAACACACGGAGACGTAACAATATCTTTAAATTCTGACAATTAGCAAAAACTGAAGCTATGGCATGAATTACATATAAAATTTTCAAGCAATATCTAAAGCTGAGTTACATGAATTACATATAAAACTGTCAAACAATAGCAATTACTAAAGCTAAGTTACATGAATTATGTACAAACTTTTCAAACACCAGCAAAAACTGAAACTAAGTTATATGAATCTAACCTATACAAAAGCCAGTGTGTGTGTCATGTCACATCATCCTTAATTTCTTCAAACAGGAGGAGTCATAAAAGCCAAAATGCATTTATCCAAATAGAATAGTTCTGTTACTGTCTGCCCATTGTGATTTTAGTGACAGTGGTGCAAGGAAGTCTTGGGGGAGTGGCATGAAACCTCATAAGTGTAGTGAATGCTGGTTTAATAAGCCTAAAGTAAAGACGTAATGTGGGTTCACCTAGCCTAGAGCCAAGTGCATAAAATTTATCATGAAAGTAAAAATATCGATTTAATTTCAAAATTAAATCGTTTCTGAATTAAGCTATTTTCTGTTATACCACTATCATTTTAAATAAAAAACAAACCTCTTTAATGAACAGAGATTCTAAATTAAGAAATCAACAAACATTTTTTCCAGTTTTGTTGTCTATACATTTCATTTTATAATTTCAATACATAGACTAACAATATTATTAGGTTATACTTTTGTTGCTAAGCAACATGACATAAAAGCCATTGTTGGAACATAGTGTTACCAAAACACACTGCCATTTTTATGCATTACAAGTTTTTAATTTAACTGATTTTACCAATAACTATTCTATGAATACGCCACAAATTCATTTCGTGAATGATCTTAACTTTGATTGGCTCATAAAGGAATTTACCGATGTTTGACTGCACTTTTCTTCCTCGTTGTTGGTCAAGCTTGATTTCGCAAAATTTATCTATTTCAGTCAGCTATGAAATGTAAAGTTATGGTACACTATGAGGCAGGCCTGCCGACAGAGGGGGTAAAGGGGCAACTGCCCAGGGGCTAGGGCAAATGAAACCTGGTTAT
This sequence comes from Limulus polyphemus, assembly GCF_000517525.1. NCBI lineage: Eukaryota > Metazoa > Arthropoda > Merostomata > Xiphosura > Limulidae > Limulus > Limulus polyphemus. Next base: position 14,541 of record NW_013673075.1, on the reverse strand, counting down.
GCCATAAAGCCCACAAAGCATCTTTTGGCTATATCTTCATTTAATGATAAAAACCATAGTTTTTGGCTTTTCTTTGCACATAGATGCTTGATACATTAAGAACGACTGAAATAATAACTTGAGTAATAATTAATATGTATTTGTTACTTTATAGATTTAATATATATTTGTTGTTACTTTATTAACATTTTTTATGCTTATACTGTGAGGTAAAAACGGCTGCGGCTATGATTTTGTCTGGTTTATGAGCTCGTTGCTGTCCTAAGCTAGGATCTTCTTTTTAATAAATTCTTGAAAATGTTAAAAAAGAGAGAGAGTAAGAGGGCCTGGCGAGGATTTTTGCCCCTGAGCCATACTGGCTCTCAACGTTCCTGCTATGAGGTGGGGTGGTAGTACATGCCCCATCATTTTTGACGGGCTATATGCTAGTTACATAAAAAACTGTCAAACAATAGCAAAAACTGAAGGTATGTTACATGAATTACGTATAAAGTTTTCAAACAGTAGCAAAATCTAAACCTAAGTTTCATGAATTATGATTAAAACTCTCAAAAAATAGCAAAATTTGAAGCTAAATTACATGAATTGCACATAGAACTTTCAAACAATAGCAAAAAGTGAAGCTAACTTATATAAATTACATATAAAACTATCAAACAATACTCCATACTACTTGAGAGACCTTGAAGCCATGTGTAGGAAAGCACAAATCTACCACTTGGTTATTGGAAACACACCAGGTAGTAGAAGTTTAAAGAAACGTAACAGAAGGAAGACTGATGAAGCATCTGCAGTCACCACAAGAGCTCAAAGGAAGAATATAAAGCAAGATATCAAGCCCCTTAAAGTATTGAAAAGTTATATCCCAAATGTAGGTACACAGGAGCTGAATGAAGCACAGAAGAAAGAATCTTCACTGCAGAAAAATTGGGACAATGCCCAAGACAAAGGGGAAAGAGATTTACAAAATAGAGGACTGGAAAGAGTACTGTACTGGATCTATCAAATCAGATCTACTGGGGATGCTGAACACATCAGAGGCATTCAGAAACATTTTTTACCAAGGAGGCCAAGGGTCTACATTTCAAGATCGGACAGAAGGTCTTAGTTCTGCTGCCTACAAATAATAACCAACTCATCCTGCAGTGGAAAGGACATTTTGAAGTACAGGAAGTGGTCAATGGAATGGACTATAAGATGAATGTGGAATGAAAGACCAAGATGTATCACACCAAGCTGTTGAAGAGATACTTCAAAAGAGAAGAAAACCTAATTGGTGTAGCTATTGAAGGACAGATGGACATGACAGGTGTATCAGAACCTGCAGACAGTGATTTGTTATAGAAGATGAAGACCTACTAGGCCAAAGACCACTGGGTGGAGATGAGACATATACAAGGACGTCAACATAAGTGTAGAAATGACTGACAAGCAGAAGAAAGACCTACAGAAAAACATTGATATAATCCAAACTCTGGAAGTTGAAATGCAGCCTGGAACCTCCAGAGCTGGTGAATAACTTCTAAATCCTTTTTTGTAAAATTTACTGTATGGATGATTGAAGGTCAACATGTTTATTTGTGGGCTGGTGGTCATGAGGCAAAGTGGAGTAGTCTCTAAAGGACTTCTAGCAGAGGCATCATTAGCTACCAAAAATATTTCAGGTTTTGGCCCCAAGAAACAAGTATTGCTCAAAATAATTAAAACATAATTGTAAAAATAATGTATTATAATTTACATAAAATAGATTCTGGGCACTGTAAAACACATCTGAGGCACAGACCATGTAAAAATGGTAAATGCCTAACTCCATCCCCGATCATTGTCACCACTAGCCAACCAAAAAGAGACCTGAGGTGCCACTGATGGGTGGTATCTTACTGCCAAAGCTGTTTTAATAACAGGAGAGATGGGTAATATTGAGTGGTAAAAATAGTTATACATGGGGGCAAATGAGGACCTGAAAAGGAAGATGGGTATACTTCTACAATCACTATAGATGTGAAGAACCCTGAGGTTATATGGAACTTGAAGATGACACACTTATGTGACTTTGTTCTTTCATCCAGCAACAGAGACAATATATTGATTGAAACATAGTGTTGCGTCAGCGAGGTCACGTGACTAGTATCACGCCACGTCCTTCTCGAACCTTCGTGAATTATCGGGAGACTACTAGATTGGGGGTAGTCTGGTATATATATAACGATCACAACGTGACGGGACAACAGTGTAATGAGTAACTCAACTGCAGTCAGAGAATGTGTAATTGAACTGAGTATTGTTGAAGTTGAGCACGTGAGACGTTTGTTATAGCGCGACTGTTGAAATTAAGTGTATCGCAAAGTTATATTCAGAAAGAATAAACCAGTTTCATGTAAGAAAGGACTTGTGTCGCTAAAGTTTCGTCGGAACGAACTTACGGAAAATTAACTAACGAACGGAGACGTAACAATAAGTTTCTGTTCATATGACATTATGCATATCTCAGTTGTATATTGGCCGATTTGCTACTGGGGATGTCTTATTGCAACCATAAATCCCTATTGGTGAAGTGAAATAATATTTTCTCAAACTTTCAAAGGTACACCAAGGAAGACCTGGCCTGTTCATCCTTAAATATTTCAAGAGGGTCATTGCTTGAAATAGATTGTTTCAAATGCTGAATCTCGGCAGTACATTGCTTGACTCAGTCAAGCATTTGTTTTCTTCACTTGTTTGTTGTTAAGTGCAAAGCTACACAATCGGTTGTCTATGCTGTGCTCATCATTAGTATCGAAACCTGGTTTTTAACGTTACAAGCATTCAGACTAACTAATGAGCCACCAGGATGCAATCAAGCCTTTGATTAAGGAGATACTGACTGTACCAATGAAAGGAAGAGCTTCTAATGTTCTTGATCTTGGCAGACTGTTCAGCAGTTAGGGTGGTCATTTAGTTGAAGTATTCATGACCAAGAGGAAGTGGCGTCCATTTTTTTTTCCAAACTACCAAGCAGTATTGCAAATAGGATGTATACACTACATAATGTGGTACAATGTTTAAAGTGGTTTAAAAAGAAATGCTAGTATGCAGATATTTGAAGGGGGAGGGTTTCCAGAGAATAAGAGCAGTGACCTTAAGCAGAAAAAAATTCTTCTATAATCAGAAAGGTACTAAAGCCAAAAATATATATGCAAAATCAAAGTGATTTAGGTAGTGTGTTTTTCAGCACTATGACATTTATTATTATTAGTCATTTATTTATTTTTGCTGTTATGTCATTACACCTTTTTTAATGTACAAACTACCCCATTTCAACCACTGATGTGGTAACCACCAGAACACTAAAACCTTAGGATGATTTTTTTTATCACAAGATCGACAGGACTGAAAGAGTGGTGTGACCCTTATATTCTGAGTTATTGAGAAGAATTTCAATGAAAGATACATATAGGATATAGTGGGATAGTTACTCGATTTTTGTACATCTAAGACAACTGATGTCAACAGATGTAATTCCTTTAATATCAACAATTTGCAAGATTGTCACTGACTGCTGGGAATCCGAAAACACTTGTGAACTGAAAGGTATTGTAATCCGTACTTTCCAAGCTTTTGAGTGATTTTTCAGAGTGAGATGTATTTTTAACGTCTTATGGTATACACCCACAATTTCCAGTCAAGTGATAGCAATATTTATATGGAGCAGACCACAGAATGTTTATGTAAGGATCTGAGATCATTTATATATATTTAAGTTCAAAATTTAAGTAACCTTTACATGTGATCTTCTGAAATATGTACACGACATCCACATGTGATTAAGGGAGTTATGCTCTTAATTAGCTTTTAATATGGATCAGGTTATAATAAATCCTATTGTAAAAGTTGTTGTTTCACTAGATTTTGTTTCTGTAATCCTAAATATAATACGTGGCTCAACTCACGAATAATATTTCGGTATTATGTTATACTAGAGAAATATTTTTTTAGGTTGTGTGCTATTTGTTGTGCTGCAAGGTGAAGCACAAACATTACAGACTTAGAAATGTAGACCAGATACACGTAGGTTGTGGTACTAGTCAAGCAGTTGCTAATGCAGGAAGGTGTATTATACCATTATTGTAATCTACCAAACATGGTTGTTTTCAATTTTTGCTGTAGCTAGTAATCTCCAGAGCTCTTACATATTGCAATAAATGGAGGTAAACATGATACACATGTGCTAATGTCAAAAAGTGTTTTTTCTGGTAACCACCTGGCTATGCCGGGCCGCCTGTATATGTGTCGTTTGTACTTATGTAATTGAATAATAAAAGTTTGTTTGTTTGTTTAACAATATCTGGGTGATTTCTTTATTCTTCATGCAAACTTCCTCAAATTGGTGACTTATGACCCTAATCCACGGCTGTGTAAATATCTTGGACTTAAATAAATTTATTTGTAATGGGTGAAATCGAACCCAATGTGTCAATGCCCTATTTGCACCTTGATAAATCCACACAGATCAAGGGACTAATTTCAGCATACAGATCTTTGCTGAATTGTGAAAAGTGTTGAGTGTGGTAAGGATGCATGTTTGAACTTATCACCTCTGTGTAATGGTTTAGTAGAATGGGTTACAAAAATGATCAAGCATAAGCTTGCAAAGTTAGTTAATCTTGACAGTGCCTACTGAGATGAAAATTTACAGTACATCAAATTGGATGATCAAAAAAAGAGAGCAAAAGTAACGGGGTTGCTTGCCAAACCTTTTCATATTTGGCTGAGGAATACAACTTATTGTTGACATGGTGAATAATCCGCCTCATAAAGCAGATATGTCATAGTTTCTGCAGGAATACATAGAGTAGTTGGGATCTGTGTTAGCTGTTGCACATGAATTTGCTCATCAACAGCAAGGAATGGCTGCCAAGGAACAATTAAACTTTGAGCATGTAGACTGGTTATGGCTTTGGAACATATCAGCAACCCAGAAACAACTCAACTCTTTCTATATTGGCCATTATTTTATTCTGTTGCAAATCATTTTGTCAAACTGCAAGCTACCATGTTATGCATAAGTGCACTAACGTTCACACGCTAAAACTGTATATCACTGATGAATATCTCATGTACTGATTAGACAACAAATCATAGCTTGAAACTGATAAGCCAGAAAATAGTAAGAGTAGTTTTTCGTATCATAACCATTTAGCTGATGGTATCTGAGAGGATTTAAGTAACGACAGACTAATGGAAGAGCCGTGCTATAGCTTTAATGGATGGACTAGGTGCTGATGCAAACCTTCATATGAATACGAATGGGGTTATCTTCCTGACTAGCAGTTAGGATTGTCACTTAATTGAGACTTCAATAACTGAAACGATATGACATTCCTTACTCTCCGAGCTATCAAGTTATGTTTTACTGTATAATGTCTACAGAACATATTGTTACGTATCTGCTTGTTTGATAATTTCCGGTAAAAATTCTTTCCGAGAAACTTCAGCAATACAAGTGCCTTCTTGATTAAAACTAGTTTATTCTTTCTCGATAACATTTTTGTAATACATAGAATTTCCACAGTCACTTTTAACTTAACAACCTTTGTAATACTCGCTATAAATCGTATTGATTCACACATTTTACTCACGGTGCCTACCGTTCGCTTGGCTCAATTATTTATCTCTTCAGTCTATCGATATATCTCTTTTTTTCGCTGGCTTTATATGCCGGGCTTATATACTAAAAAAGAGGACGCCTGGCAAACACTCGGACATTCGCGAAGTTCCTCGATAAGTCGTGATCCTTCTAGAAACTCCAGCGTGCATGCTCCCAGCGTCGCGTGACTTCTGCTGTCGTAACAATATCTTACCCTGAAACACAGTGTTTGTTAATACTTCCTCCTTTGGAAGAACATTGAATTGCTGGAAAGGGTTCAGAGGAGAGTTGTTAGAATGGTGCCTGGGATGAAGGATTTGTCATATGAGGAGAGATTAAGATCTATTAAACTCTTTTCTCTTGAAAAAAATAAGAGTCAGAGGGAATTTGGTTGAGGTGTTTAAGATTGTAAACGGAAGTAATAGTGTTTATGCATTATTTCTTTTCTTACTTAACGCCGAGAATAGTAAGATTAGGGGTCACCTTCAGCTAAGACACTTATATTTTTCTAACCGGATGGCTGGCCTCTGGAAGGGGTTTTCTTCGGATGTTGTGGATACAGTAAATTTAAGTGAGTTTAAGGAAAAACTTGATAAGTATATGAATGATAAAAGTTGGCTTTAGGTTTTTTTAAATTTATAATAGTTCAGTTTACAGGATGGGACAGCCGAAATGGACCAACATTATGTTATATTGTTCCACTCTTCTGCAGTGCAGATCTCTCTGTTCCTACAATTAAGTCATTCTTCAACTAATGTGAAAACTCTTTTGCCTTCTGTCAATAAGCATGTCCACCCCAGTATTACCAGTAGTACTGATGAGCAGTTGCTACCAGTTCCATCACCCCAATGTAAATAGACCAGTATTAGTGTCAAGTTTTTACATATGTGTGGATGGGCTAAATTATTTACAGTACGTGTTTGTGACTTGTTGCCGATAAATGTCAACAATAAACAAACAGCACACAGTCCACTTGTTTTAAAATAATTATTTTTGTTTGAATTTCGCTCAAAGCTAAACGAGGGCTATCTGCACTAGCCATCCTTAATTTAGCAGTGAAAGACTAAAGGGGAGGCAGCTAGTCATCACCACCCACCACCAACTCTTGGGCTACTCTTTTACCAACGAATAGTGGGATTGACCATCACATTATAACTCCCCCATGGCTGAAAGGGCGAAAATGTTTGATGGGATGGGGATTTGAACCCGTTACTCTCAGATTGCAAGTCAAGTGCCCTAACCACCTGGCCATGCCAGGCCAAGTAATATATTAAAAAAGTCAAACGTATATACAAATGTTCATTACACAGTTAATCACCACAGTTGTATCTACAGCTTTAAATAATCGTTCCTTTTCGTCAAAAGTTCACACAGGTTTACAATTACTTTAGAACACAACTGACAAGACAGATTAGTCTTCTCTACTCTGTTGTTACAATACAATCTGCAATAATTTTACTTTAAAACAAAAGCACCACTATAAGTTCTTTGCAACTAACTCACACTCACCCAGTCTGGACCCGTCTATCTATCTATATTCTATGTATATTGAACTAATTTTTGAAGTGTATATATACACACACGACAGCAGTCTCGAACATTCCACACACTACTACATGTATTATGCAACAATACTTACTTAAAGCAACGAGAAAAATTCAGAAGGTTCGAGTAACATGTCGTCAATCTACAACAATCGAACTATAAAACAGATGACTTATGAACAATTACCTCAACAAACTTGTGATAAACTATCGCTTATAAAAATAACTAAATTTAACACTCGTGCTATGTAAACAGTCTAAATCATAATGTTCATATTAAACTTAAAAATGAAATGAAAGAGTTAGGTAAAACTAACAATTAGTTAGTGCCCTCGCTCATCAAAATCCAATCTTTCTGTTGGGAACCTGCCCATTTCAATCCTAGGCAGAACCAATGAAGTCAATAGACTTGCTATGGAGAAGGGAAGTTTTTGCTAATCCAGACAAAGATTTTCACCACCCAGATAGGTGAAAATTGTCATATTAATACAATGGAACTGTCACGAGTTCTGTTCTAATTACGGCATTTAAGTATTGATTAATTCTTATCATCCTGTGTATCTTCTTACAAAATACACTTTTGCAAACAACCAATGCTATTATCATTGGGCAATTTTCATTTTACAAAAAAAAGTATATATAGTTGATGGACAGATTCAAATGGAATTAGCTTTGCTACTTGACCACCATACTTTATCAATAAATATGCCACTCACTGCGCTTCAACAGACCAGTGCTATCTGTGTCTCAATTGGCCATACCATTCTTCACAGTATGTTCTCTTTACTTGTCTCGAGCAGAAGAAATCTATCAATGAGATCATAAAAATCTTAGAGTTGTTGGTGTCTTTCTTCATCATCTTGGGAGAGTTGAACTGACACAATCCACTTGATGGGATAGGCCGAACTGGGGGTTTGTTTTTATCTTAGATTATATCCTCTTTATTAAATACTGGTACTTCTTCCTATTTCCATGCCCGAGGGAGATATTTACTGTCATTGATTTGTCTATTTTTTCACTTTCTCTCATTTCATCTTTTTTTTTCTTTGGAAGCGTCGATGATTTCCTTAGCAGAGATAATGTTCTCATCATTTTGAGGTAGGTTGGTCATAGTCATTGCCACCTTCTTCTCATACCCTTGTAATAGTTGGACAAGGCTAACTATACTCCTTCACCATAATCTCAGAGTTTTATCCTGACATTGTTTACTCACCATATGTTAATGAATGATATAAGCAGTAACCAAACATACTTTTCAGGTAACTGTTCTTGCCATCCCTAAAACTTTGACACATTTTCCATGTTATTAAAACCAAACAAAATTTTTGATGAAATTCACTTCTAACATTTCTTCCACCACCAGTTCCAAGGTCTTCTGGGACAAAATCTGAACAGTTAATGAGCAATATCTACCTTCATTACCTTTCAATATTGAAACCCACTAGCCAAGAAGTTATTGATATACAGGGTACCTTACCAATTTCCTTGTAGAGTGCTTATCCTACTACTCAAGCACCACCACCTATTTCCATGTCTTCTTGGCCTTTTAAACATGGGTCAGAAGAACCTCATTTTTTTTAGCCTGATTGTCTTTACAACTATAATCAACCATTCAACTGAAACTTATTTTATGTTAGTCTGGCAACATATGAGTCAGACGTAATGATATACATTACGAGGTGCTGCACCTTCTCTTTTCTGCCTCTCTTGGTATTCTCTGGTTCTTTTTAACTGGATGTGGCAGGAAGAGGAATAGGCTACTGTCATAATTTTTCCTAAGCCTATTAAGGATTCTAATTACAAAATTAGTGCTTTCACTAGCTATCTCTGAGAGGTTTGGTATAGTATATTTAAAGCACATCTTGATTGATTCCTAGAATCAAATAAATTCCCCTCCAACACCCAGTGTAATTTCCATAGAGAACAAATCACCAGAGACCACCTGATTTGACTTGGAACGTCAATCATGAAAGACTTTCTCCAGAGGTAGTTTGTTTGTTTTTGTTTGTTTGTTTTTGAATTTCGCGCAAAGCTACACGAGGGCTATCTGCGCTAGCGGTCCCTAATTTAGCAGTGTAAGACTAGGGGGAAGGCAGCTAG